>NC_045675.1:27383676-27641176 GCF_003331165.1 Xiphophorus hellerii | reverse complement strand
ACGTCATTGTATGTTGCAAACCAGTCAAAGTGACCCCTGTTTGCCTTCGAAAACGTCAACAATGTCCATATGAACATCAGAACTGGAACATAAGTCAGTGGACGGAGGCGGCCTGCTCTGATGAACTACGTCATCACATGAATGGCCGGATGAGTGTGGGAAACCCATTGCATCGGGACGAAACATTGGAAGAAGGCTGAGGCACTGTGAGGTTTTGGACAGTTTTCTGCTGGGAAACCTCGGGGTTTGCCACCTTGACATATCCAAACACTGTTGCCGACCGTGTACCCTTTTTCATGCTTCGTCAGTGGGATGACAAGTTCGATCCATGGAGATCCTCGCAACCTCCAAGACTTAAAGGATATTTGTGTCAGATGCTAAATCACAACATTAGGGGATTTAGTCGAGTCTGTGCCTCGGTGAGTCAGGGCGGTCACCACAGCAAGTCGAGATCCAACATACTGTTAGTCATTGAACTAGTAATTTTATAAATGTTGATGCTTTAAAAAGATGTTCTGAGTGATGGTAATAAATACCAGAAACATGCTGGGTTTACCTAATGGTGATATTCACAAGCTTAGTGGGTAGAAAGTATCTCTAGTCCCTAAACTCTCATTTCTTGTTATCCTTTACCTTTCATGTTGACTCGTAGCTCTGTCAGTACATTGTTTATGCATCATTAAAGCCGAGTTTCACAGGACGTATTTACTGTGTTTACACCAACTGTAACAGCGACTGATTGCAGTAGACCTTTCTAGTATGACTGCAACAAAGAGTGAAATCCCTCACCCTGGGATATTATGTGAAAATAATTTGACAAGTAAACACAAGTCATTTATTCCTCTGGGCTGTTGGATGACTTTTTTTTTTCTTTTTTTTTTTGGTCACAGCCGCAGCTACTGAATTGGTAGCATAAGTCTCTCTCAGTCTCTTCCCTAATTTCCCCCCACCTTCTGTGAGCTTAATTACAGACGCAGTGCCTTCTGCGCAAGGGTCGGACACAGGTGTAAGTCATCAAACTACCTCCTACAGAAATATCTGTCTGGAAAAACCACACAGTGACAAATATTTGCAATGCAAATACGCATTTGGACACATGAGTGAACGTCTTGAGAAGTACTTTCACCGGTGTGAAAGTACGGGTTTAATTGTACGGTTTCAATTGTACAGTTTTGTGTAGCCATGATAATTTTTTAATTGTCTGAGATATGAGTATGTATCCTGCGTGTCTCTGTGTTTCCCTGTGATTAACTGAAAATCTGCCCCTGGTGAACCGTACTTCCACCCACTGACTGCTGCAGCTAGACAGCACCATTCGGTGATCATGTGAAGATTAAGCAGGCATGGAAATGGATGGATGGTTTTTGAAATGGTTTGGTTGTCCCCTGGTTGTCATTATTTATAAAACCAAAAAAGCAGAAAAGGAAAGGTTGTGTGTGGAAAAACTAGATAGTCTGTAGAACTGAACATGCCTTATAGGAGCAATACCTTCTACTTGTTTTCAATATGACTGAATTCATCTCTCTCATTGTTTTGGAGGAATTTTGGCTCACCCTTCTGCTTATGATATTTCTTCAGTCATTAAGCATGTGGCTGTTGAGGGAGGTTTTTACAGTCCTTGTTAAATAAGAGTTACGTGGTGCAATATTGACATTTGTGCCACTTGTGCCACAAATTCTCCTTCTTAACTCTTCAGTTTTGTCCAAGTTCATTGACAGTGATGACTACCTTTTGCCCTCAAAGGATTATCTTGAGGATTTTCTTTTGGCATCAGTTGATATCTTTCTTCTTTTATTTACAATACTGTTAGTCCTTATAATTGCCCGTTGATTGGTTATGAAACCAAAGGGACAGTTAGACTGGTAACCATGGTTTCATGAATATAGGTCAACACAACAAGTGCTGTGGTTACTTGGAAGGCCCAAAAGGCCCCCAGATAGCTAAAATGAAGAACTACCAGATGCCCACTTGTATTAATAGGCTTTGATTGTATCCGTCCAAAGGGATCAGCTATTCCATCTCCTAGAACAGCTTATCCTCTGAGAAGCTGGCCCATTCAGACCAATGTTGACCCTCATTCCTAGAACCATGGCTACTGTTGAGATTAAATAATTCTGTGTTTTTCTTCTGTCTCTTTTAGCTAGTTGCAAAGCTAAAGCTACATGACATGTTAGGAAACACTCTCAAAGCTAAGGTTAAAGGAAATGAGACACTAAGGAACGCCCTCTTCAGGACATAGTTTAGACAGAGGCTAACAAATAGAATTACAAACTGTTGCTTGATGCCATTTTGTCCTGCTAGCTCCTAAAGGTAGCATGAGAAATGGACCAGCTGCATTTTGGTATTAATAAATGAAATTCATAAATTCAACTATCTGACTCTTCTTCATATATCAAGAACTTAGCATGGAGAAAGGATAATTCTCCACATTACCTGTTTAATCAGTCTGCTATGTTGTCTGTCTTGGTACTACAAGTTTCACTCTCTCTCCCTCCCTGACCTGTTTGGTTTGTAATTGCCCCACATCAATGAATCTCTGCCATTAGAGCCTCAAACATGATCTGCCTGGTCTTTGCTCTCTCTCAAATCTTCCTCTTAGGATCTCTTCTTACTTCCCCTCATCTATCACTCCTGACATTATGTCCACTGTGTTGCATTTGGATTCCTTTTCCTGCAGTGCTGCAAGGATGATATCAAGCATAAGATTAAGCAATCTTAGTTTTCTTGTCATGATTCTGGCTTATGCACATGCTTGTCAATGTGTGAAGTCTCTCGTGGGCATAGCCAGCACCTTCAACCTGGCTGCAATTCTCCCATCAAGATCTGTGGGCATAGAGCACAGGTGTCAAACTCCAGTCCTCGAGGGTCACTGTCCTGCAGTTTTTAGATGTGCCACAGGTACAAAACGCTGGAATGAAATGGCTTAATTTCCTCCTCCTTGTGTAGATCAGTTCTCCAGAGCCTTGCTAATGACCTAATTATTCTATTCAGGTGTGGTGCAGCAGAGGCACATCTAAAAGTTGCAGGACAGCAGCCCTCGAGGACTGGAGTTTGAGACCCCTGCCATAGAGGGAACCTGGACAACCACTCCTCACCTAATGATCAACTTTTTGTGGTAGAGTCAAACTCTTTAGTGGTATTTTTGTATTGTTGGTGGGGATTTTTTTTTTAATCACTTCCTACAGAACTGGTATTATTCCCTCATGTTATCTCCTGAGTTACTCGCCAATCTCAATCTAGCTAAAATTCGTGAGAGAACTAACCCAGAAAACTTACCTTGTTTTACCCTCTATAGCTCTGCTGTCAAACACTCATCTTCTCCCCTCGGAGAAAAAGAAAATCTGTCCTTCTCTCAATACTTCACAACACCAACAGGATTCGTGTCTCCTTCTTCAGAGCAAAGCCCCTTGTGAGAAACAGTAAGCCTGATATCTTTTGGAAGCATTTGATTTAAACCTATAACTCCATGGACTCCGCTAAAGACAGGCCAGATCAGGCTGTACATTATTGCACATTCCACTGTTTTAATCTTGTTTCATTTCTGCATGTGGGTCAGGAAACTTAATATGGATGTGACATTCCTTCTTCCTAACGAGTTCTTCATGTCAGCTTCCACTCCACCCTCTTCATTACAGAAATGATGTTATCATTCGAGTCGCTTTATAAATATACCGGTGAAAAAGACGAGCCGAACCTCTGTTTTCATGGCTTTGATGTCAGTTTTTGTATTCTTGATAACACTCAGAATAATTGGATCAGTTCAGAGAAATAACTCAGCGGCATTCATTAGAATTTTTTTTTAAGTCTTATTGGATATGAAAAGGTACAACTTTTTTTTATTTCTTGAGAATTTTTGACACTAGTGTCCTTCATTGAATACTAAGTGGACATGATATAATCAGGAGAGAGACGGGGAAAAGACATGCAGCAAATGGCCCAAGACTGGGAATTGAACCCAGGACAATTGCATCGTGGGCTATGGCTTCTGAACATCGTGCTAACGCTCTACCTAGTGAGCCACCCAGCACCCCAAGATATTACATTTGTTTTGGATTGAAACCCAGCACCCATTTTTGCAGTAAAGCCTAATGGATTTCTTTACTGTCTTAGTTATTGCTCTCCCTCAGTCGTTTATCTTTTACCTTATAACATGTTCTACCTTCACGGTCATCGTACCGAAGCAGGATACGCAACCTAGTGTTTCAGTAGGTGGAGAACCCTTGACTTTGTGAGGTCAGACAGGCCCTATAGAATCTGCACATTCATAAGTGAACAAGCAAAACTTGTATTTGAGTGAAACATTTCCTTCCTTTGATTCAAACTAGATATAAATGTGAAGGAAGAAGATTTTGCAACTGTCGATTCCTGTGCCATGCAGTCACGACACCGCTAACTCTGACTGAAAGTATAACTCAAAACAAGTAATGCATCATCGTGATAGGCTATTTTTGTCCGCATGTTTGCGTGGCGGGGTGTGTGTGTGTGTGTGTGTGTGTATGTTGGCTGTCGGCTCCCCGTATAGCCCAAATAACCAATATATGGTACACTTTCTTGGAAAACTCATTAACCACAGATCCCTGGTGGTGTCCTCTATCCCACTAACAAGCCCATTTCCTGACAGCCACCCTCCTTCTGTGGTAACCAATCTGTTTGTCTTATTTGGTAACAATATAGGACTGTCTAGCCTTTTCTTTGAGACAACCCATCTTGTTGGTTTTTTTTACACATTTTGACAAACCATTTAACATCAGTAATGTAATACTAAATCTGACATGAACTGCAAATGTACGGGCACAGCGTGAGTCTCACCCACTCCCAAACAAAAACTTGCAGTGAAACTAATCTTCCCCAGATTTTCCTTATGCTCCTTATTCTCCCACCAAATGCCGCCAGCGTAGCATCGCATGTTTTTCTGCAATGATACGACGCCCCAGTTAAGGTCATGGAGATGATAAAGTTTTAATCTAATTCTTATCTGATTTAACCCAAGCTACTTTAGTACCACAGTTACTTTATAGCTAACTGTATTTTCTGTCCTTCATAAAATATTTCAAGTCCTTCTGGACACGTCTTGACAAGGCTGTACGTCAAAGTCCTCTGTCTACAAATGCCAAGGCCTCTGGTGTTGAGATGCATCACATTCCCAACACTACAAAAATTATTTATCATGGTCTATGTTGATATTAGTGCTGCTTTTTTTTTTTTTTTTTTACATATATTGGATGATGGCTGGTTTGGAATCCTTTTGAGAACAACGCTTTATCAGTTCTGGGAAGGAAACTATCTTTGCCAACAAAGTTATTAAAGATGCAAATATTTATAGTATGTTTCTTCTCAGATTTGTTTCATATATGTGAACAAATATTGCAACCATATATAACATTTATCACTTATTTAAGACAGTAGTGCAATAGAGGCAATAAAATCAATAGGATAAATTTGACAGTGTCAGTGTGTTTCTAGATGTTAGTTTTCATTTCCTGTTCCAGAATGTAGCTATAAATTGGTAATGGAAATGGTAAATAATATTAATCATTATTGATTTGATAAGGTGAACTTTATTGTCTCAAAAGAAGTTTGTCTTGGGCTGCTGCATCATTCAAAAACCATTATGTTCGCAAATAAAACCACTTCTACAAAATTACTTTTTAATGACATAATGTAACAGAACTCTGGATCCTGAGGAAGAAATAAAGTTCTGGTCCCGCTTTCTGCAGCAGAAACATCCAAACAACAGAGTTCATGATTTGCATTGGTTTGGATTTTAGAAATAAAATCTAAACCAAACATTTAATTGAGATCTATTGACTTACCTTTGCATAAATTAATGAAGAAAAATGTATTTGAGAAAACATTATTGTGTTTTTTAAATAAGCAATTTATGGATAAATTGCTTGTTTATCCATAAATTTAAAGATTGATCAAAAGACCCAGTATCTATGGAGAGTGAAGAATTTTAATACATTGACATGTTTAAAAAAGTATCTCAGAAGCTATTTATTGTAATTTGGCACTCGTCACTTGTAATGAAGGTCTTCATTACTTGGATGAAAACACTTAAAAGGGTGTGTTGAATGATAAGAAACAGATACAGATTGAAGTATTTTATTGTTTGTGTGTTTTTGTGCAGTGGCATCTCAGCTGGAACTGATGGTGTCCTGTTAAAATAAAACAAACAAATGGATGGATGGGTCTTGTAACTGTTTGAAATACACTGAAATGTTGTGTAGATGTGGCTTACCTCTGTCTCTTCCTCTGCAGGGTGTTCAGGCTAAAAGATTCCCCAGGGGCCTGAGCACCTTATAAAGGTTCCGGAAGAGACCAATGCAGATGGAAGAGGGGGAGCGATAGAACGATGCATTTTAGAAGTTTAATGATTGGATTTATATTTATAGAAAGGTATTTTTAGAAATGAAATGGCTGCTTAAAAATGAAGAGTGTTTGTTAATATTGTGCTAAAGATTTGGTTGTTTTGTCAAGATTGTTTGCGTACATGTATTTTGTCCTACCCTGTTTCTTGGTGGGGTTGTTAATTGGAGCAGCCAGGCCCTATAAAAACCTGCATGGTGGTCACATTGCAGGTTGGTAGGTGTGGTTGCTGCTGAGGCCCATGGCCGTTGTAAGCAGGATTGTCTATGTGTTAAATGTTGGAGAATAAACACCCGGTTGGTCTGCACTATTTCTCTGCCTCAAGACTCTTCTGTAAACCAGCCGCTAAGGGCCATTCTAACATCACTCTTCATAAGAGTCAGGACATACTGGAGCAGCAGTTTATTTTCTGTATCAAAATGTGGGACTGAAGAAAATTTTAGATTTTATATACTGTTCTAAACAGAACAGTAGAGAAGGAACGGGAGCTTTGTTTGGCTGTTGGCGTCCCCAAAACATCCCTAAAACATCTCGGGAGAAAAAAATGGCATCTGCAACCAGCAGCAGATTGAAGACGGACACTGAGGTGATCACTACAAGCACACTGAGGATCCCCTCAATCAAGCCGAGGATACCTTCAAGCACTCTGCGAATCCGCCCAACTCATCAAAGGCATATTAGGTGAAGCAAGTGTTCTGATAGTGCATTCAGAAGACATCTCAAAGTAAGAGCTGTTGCTGGTTTTGATGCTGTTAATGAAAGCCAAAGTGCTTGGCTTTTTGCTGTGCTGGTTTGTTTTGATTCTCTGCTGAGAGTCTGTGAGGTGAGAAGGATTCTGCTGTGTTGAAAATCCTTGTGTCTTGAGGTTGTTGGGTTTTTTTTTTTGCACTGTGAAGCACCTGCTGTGATTATGTTACCTGCAGAGGTATTGATGCAACTAGCATGTTGTAATCTGAAGTTCATGGTTGAAAATCAGCTGTGCTGTGAAAGAAAGACGGCACTGGTTGTCTTTTTAATCCTGGAGATGTTCTTCAGGTGATCGAAGGCTGATTTTTGTAACTGTCTTACTGTGGCTCTGAAGGCTCAGGTCTGACTCCTGCTCCATACCCAGATTTCGTGTTTGATCTGGTTTCCAGCTGTAATAACTGAAGCTGTGCGCTGACTCTAAGATTTCTCCTCTTTAGGATTTTTTTTTCTGCTTTGTTTCTGTTTAGCCTGAGAAAGTAATGCCACATCCACAAATGTATCTGTTCTAAGCATTCTAGTTCTTGGACGGGTTCAGAGTGACCTGGTGACATTGTAATGTAGAGTTCTGTGTCATCTGTGTAGCTAATCTCATCTCCTGCCATAAACCGAGCAACTGGGACCATATAGATATTTGCAGCATATTCTGTGATTCAAATAATCAGAATTACTTTTTCAAGTAAGAAAAAAATTGAAGAAATAATTTTAGACACATAAATCATGACCTACTTAAAGCAAAGTTGTGATTTCAGTATTTTTGTTGTTCTTGTATCTATGGACTGCTGTAATGTTTTGCAATACGATCACATAGTAAAACTCATTTGAATTCTTCTTTTAGGTTCTGTCTTGAGGCAAGGTCTTTTCACGAAGGCTTCAGTCTCCGTCCTTGACTTTAGATGCACCTGCTGCACACTCTGTCTTTGTTCACTCCCTAACCGTCAGTCTGATCTGTTTTTCGGTGTCAGAGATGTATCAAAGTAAGTTTTTTTTTCTGAATACATTACTGAATGCTTTGAAAAAAATCTTTGCATGCTGTCCAGGTTTGAGGTTGCCTGTCTGAGACACGTCTCTCGTTGAAAGCCGGTGTCGTTGAAGACCAACTTTCTTCTAGTGTTTCTCTACTCTGTTGTGTAAAGGAAAGTAAAGTGAGATGAGAGAGGAAGAGATAAAGCGGGACGGGTACTACATTGCCTGCGACTGTGTTTGCTACAACAAGCTGAGTCTGAACTGTGATGGGAAGAGACACCTTTCTGAAACAGTAACAGTGCCCATGAATCACACAATGCCCACCTTTATTCCTCTTTCTCTCTATCAAATCTTTTTCTTGCTCTCCAGCTCCCCCTCTGGGACTGACAGTGTTGTTTGCTCTCTCACAGCTTGTTTCCTCATGGTCACATGCACCTCGCTCTGAGCACCCTGAGCAAAATGGGATGTGCGGCTGAGCAATGGACTGCATTTGTCTCCGTTTTCACTTTTATACTCAGCTGATGCCACGGACTGTTTGATCTCGAGATGCTTCTTTATACGGCGGGCAAAATATTTATTCAACATGTCACAGCTTCTCATTAAATATATATCTAATAACTGTTGGCACGAATTCCACACCATATATCAGTTGCCATCCAAGCAATCCACACGTGCAAAGACTTACAAAGAAACTGATTTTTAAGTTAATTTATGTTTTGGCCTGCCTGAAACTGGCGACCTGTCCAATTTGTACCTCGCCTCTCACCCATTAACTGCAAGCATAGGTAGGTAAAAACGATGGGAATAAAGTGGAAAGTGTTCAACACGTAAAAAAGACGTAGAAGACATCTTTGGACAGCCAAATTAACAGAAATCCTTCAGTATTTATTAAGAATCCTGCTCTCTACTAATATTCTCTACATAATATCACCTAGCTTTCTTATGACTGATGGTCTATAAAGTGTTTCTTATTACCAAGACATCCCACCAGAACACGTTCGCAGTTGTTAAAAGCACAGAGAGCTCCTAAAACCTCCACAACTTTATTGTTGCAGCACTTGGTAGCAGGCATATTTTTTCTAAACTTTTGAATATTTCAGTGAGCACCATTGGGGGACATAACCCAGAATGGGAAAGAACATTGTTTCACCATAAACCACCCACAACCAGGTACACATCGAAAGACTTCTGGCAGAAAGTCACGTACCACTCAAGACTCCACTGCAGAAGAAAAAAAGCATGTTAAGTTGGCCACTGAATAGATTGACACAATAACATATGTATATATATACTTATTTTTATATATATTTATACAGAAGAAAATGTCAGTAACCATACAGAACCACATGCAGATCATGTTTTTTGAAAGAGAAGGGGGATGTAGCTTACAGGGTTACTCAAACTTAAGGATTTGTAGTTTACGAACAACAAGAAAGAGCTTTTGTACTACAATTCATGGTGTAAAATTATGGAACAAGTTAAATGTGGAGTTAAAACAAAGTCAAATTTAATACAATTTAAAAGGAAATATAAGGAGGTTATTTTCACAAGATATAGAAATATGGGTGAGAGTTGGCACAAATGTGTTTATGTAAATTGAGGCTAACGCATAGGAGTGTGTGTGGGTATGGATGTATTTATTTAGACATATGTAAACCCAGATAGGGGAGTGCCGTGGTGGTGTAGCGGTTGGCGCGACCCGTATTTGGAGGCCTTCAGTCCTCGACGCGGCCGTTGCAGGTTCGACTCCCGGACCCAACGACATTTGCCGCATGTCTTCCCCCCTTTCCTTCCCCGTTTCCTGTCAGCCCACTATCATATAAGGGACACTAGAGCCCACAAAAGACCCCCTGGAGGGGTAAAAAAAAAATCTGTAAACCCAGATAAAATGGAAAACTAATGAACCTATGCTTATTTATTTTTATATTTTTTATTTAATAATAAGGGTCCATCTGAAAATATGGTATGCGTTTATGGGCCAGGAGTTCATAAGTTTCTTACTTCTTCCTACTCCTTTTTGAGCGCGTTAAGATTATTGTGGTACAAAAAAATATGTCTTTTCCATTCCTTGTTCATGTGTGTGATTTTATGCTTCCATCATGTTTGAAATAAATGAATAAATAAAAAATAAATAAATAAGATAGAAATTCTGCGAGATGGGTCTGAGCAAATGAGGCTTAGATTTAAACAAGGGTGTAATTTTCAGCGAAACAGCGATCCCAACAGTAAACGCCATCGGTTTTCAAGAAACAAAGTCAAGCTGCGAGACTGGATCAGTAATTCAGGCAACTAATTGAAAATTAGTGGTAAGAACTGAATGCATGGAAGAAATCCCAAGAACCATCCCAAAATTTAAATATAGTTTGCGTAGAAGAATGGGTTAAAATTATATATATCTGAACAATACATGTGAATAGTTTCTCCATGAGGAGGAGACATCTTGAAGCATCAGTAAAAAAAAAAGTATTTTGGAAGAGCTCATTACTACTTCTTTGTGCCGTTTGACATTGTTACACATAATGCACAGAGTTATTTTGTTGGTTTTAATTGAATATTTTGATTACCGTACTGTAAATATCCAATGCAGTATTGTCCTATCAGCAGGTATTTCATTTGTTCACGATAAGACACTTTATTTCCCCAGTCTTTGTTGTTCATACTTGCATATACAAGTCAGGTTGGATATCATCTGGAGAGATACACTAACAAATGATCATTATGTTTCAGGGACATATATGTATTAGGAGTTCCCTTCCCAATTCATTTTGTATTTGTAGTAAATAGCTTATCAAGGACATTGCAGATACAAGAAGTATACACATCAACATCCTTCTGACAATAGACATTAAATGGTCCGAATGAGATCTTGGGGCATTTGAATACATGATGGAATGATGGAATGAATGCAGACTTGTTTTTGTTTAGGATTCTCATGATATGATAAGCTTGAGTAATTGTGCCTTTTTTTGTTTAAAACCAACCTAAAACAACTAATCCTGCTGCTAAAATTACATAAGATTAGGGTTATGGGGAAATTCCCCGATACTGGGTTAAAATGCAGCACTGCTTCATACAACAAGAGAAAACTCTGGTACCGTATCTGACACTTCAGTGAAATTACTGTACACTGTAAAGATATTTGGCAGGAAAGCTCAACAGTTCTAAACTTGGAAAAACCTTGATCCCAGACACTGGCCTATGCCTAAATGGACACCCCGAAATCACATGTCATGCATTGGATGCATGCTGTGTGTGGCCATTCCCTTTATGACACAATGCATTAAGCTACAAAACTGCACAAAAATTCAAGAGAAACTGCTTTAACAGCAATCCCTGAATATGCACATCTCTCTTAAAAACTCACCCCTTTGATCAGTTGGCTCAAGCTTTTGAAGTGTCAGTTAATAAAGATCCTGCCAATAGCAGCACTTGCGTGTTACTAACCCTTACTGACTGTTATTATCAGATGTTGAAGTCCCTGGTTCTAGAACGCTGTAAAGACCAGGAAAGTTTAGTATTATTATTTGAGTTATCTACCTAGCTAATTTAAGGTGTACTTGACTTTTTTTCCCCCCCTTCAGTCTGCATTTCTGAGTTGGGTAGCAATGAGGACGAACAGATCTAAAATAGAAGCTCCTGCAGCGAGCAATGAACAGAGCTAATAATCAGAGCTGACATGCTAGTTTGTATGTGCCAGGGCAATGGGAAAGCCGCTCCTCGGGGTCTTTTTGTTTGAGTTTCCGCGTGTGTGGGGGTGTGCAACTGTGTGTGTCTCGTAAGACTGTTTGTGGGCTAAAGCGAGTCTATTCCAAGGGAGAGAAATGGAGGAAAAGAGAGACGTTGATTGATGTGAGGTGATGTGCTCAGAGACCAGACAATCCCTTCTTCAGCCATCAAATTTCTCCAGTGTGCAGCAGTGTAAATGTACTCCAGTGTTCCTGCTACTGTACTCCAGTGTGGATTGCCCAGCACTGAGAAGCCAGCTAGCGTAGCTGCTGAATGTTAAACATTAAATCAGTGCATTAAGATGTATTTAACAAGTACCTATCTTTATATACAACCTCATATCCAGCCTTTAAAGCAGAGGTGGAGTATATGTAGAGTTTTAGTTATTAGTAGTCAGGATCTTGCATAGAGTTGACAGCGGTCAGATTATTGTGGAGAATCGGAAGAAATTCTCATGGGAATGGAAAGCCAATAGGCGTTAAGGACAAGACTCATCCTCTGATTGGTTGGTCAAGCCCCACTACTTTCACGTCATGAAGAGTTATCTACAGTATGTGGGAACTTAAGAAGCTACCATCTTTCAGTGCTTTCAAAGAAAATGGACACCCCAAAATGGGCTATTAAGTGAAAAACAATGCAGTTATATGCATAATGCTCCCTCTAACCAACCAGCTCCTCTGGAAAATACATAAACTGCAGACTTTAGACTTATACAATGTTCTCAACTGAACAACCTTTGTGTTGCCATCCTGATCGCTAAATATCTTATCAGCTGAGTTTCTTGAATGAAATTTTTATTTTATTTTATGGTTTTAAGTATCTATTTTTGTTTCTACTGCCATTGTGTTGTCATCATAAGTGCCACTTTTTTTTTATATCCATTTATTTTAGTCTACTATTGGTTATGTTCTGGATTTTCCTCTGTTATAATGTCATCAGTAACTCCATCATGGATTTTCAGTTGACTGTATGTATTTCAAAATTGCGTTGTAAATTTTAGCTTAGAGTCTAGTGACTACATTTGTCACTTCTGACGTCGGGTAATGCTGCAAGCAGAGCATTCAACATTGAAACGAATTTGGAAACATCAGTGATTTAACTACTTTTAGTAAAGCTTCACCATCCTTTGTGTTACGGTGGGTTCAGACTTTTTTTTCCCCCTGCCACCTTCCACTAATAACGTCTTCAACTACTGCTGATAGTTTGACTGGATAGGATACTAAAGTACTGGGGTCCAGAATGAGTCATCAAGAGGAGCCATAGTCTTCAAGTTCAGACTTGCCATTGTTTGCTCTGGGTTAGGTTGCTTGTCTGGTGGCAGATAGGGGAGCATAATGATCGATCCTCTGAGACTTCATTGATCAGCAGAGACAGAGTTATTGTCTCCTTCCACTCTGATCGACTTTATCTTTTCCCTGCTCCCTCTCTAAACTCTCCGAAGAAAGAATTGATGGTAGGTCTATTCTATTTTGTTCATCCATTGATGGCAGCCCTTTATTTCAGGAGGTTTGCCGGTTTGTTGGAAAACGTCTCTCTCAACGCTCAACAGTTTTGATCCAATGACAGGATCACAAGTGGTCAAGGAATATCAACAGCAGCAGCAACTTTATTTATCGCATGATTTAACACTAACCACAGCTGAGAAAAAGTTATTAAAATCAAAGATTAGCAAGATAAAATAACATGTTAAATAAAATGACAGTTAAACACTAAACAATGTGAAAGGATTAAAATTCGATACAAAATATGATAGAAAACACAGATAAAATCAACACCAATAAAAGTAGAGTGAAATCAAGTCTTAATTGGGTTCAGTTAGTAGAAATAGTTACTTAGACAAGCTTTAAGCACGGACTGTTGAATGTGCAAAGGTCTCCTCTAAGCCTCTGCTTGGAGGTGGGAGTGACCAGGAGCAGCTGGTCAGAGGTCCGGTCCGGAGTGAGTGTAACGGTGGAGCAGCTCAGCCAAGTGAAGCAGGGCAAGGCTGTTTCAAACCTTACAAACAAACAGAAGGACCTTAAAGTGAACTCTAAAACGCACAGGCAACCAGTGGAGGGAAGCCAGGACAAGAGTAATGTGCTCTTTTATGTGTTCTTGCTAAAAGGCATGCAGCAGTGTGAGAACTGGCTGATCCCGATAGTGAATTGCAGTAATACGAAAGTGATGAAATGAAGGCATGAATAGCTGTTTCCAACTAACAAATAGAAAGAATGGATTTTATGTCAGCTATTTTTCTTAAATACTAAAAATTTGATTCAACTGTGGAGCATTTTTGTTTGTCTTAAATCCAAGATTTGCAACGGATTTGCAACAGTAACAAAGTACATTTACTTGAGTGGTTTTACTTTTCTTGGCTCAGCATTGCTTTGTAGTCTGATGCTGCTGTTTTTCTCAACTGAAATGCAATTGGCCACACGCTACGCTCCTCGCAACAAGGGGAACCAATGTGTACTTTTGAATTAATTATTTTCAAAAATAAGTACTTTAGCATTTTAACTTTGACCTAGCAACTTTTACTTGTATCGAATAAGTTATTGCATAGAGTATCCTCGAGTATCGCTACTCCCACTCAAGTACGAGAGCCGAGTACGTTGTCCACCACTGCCGATACGTGAAGACCCGCATTGTACTTTTGTTTTAATTTACAAGGTGAAAGAAAGTGACAATGTACAAATGGATTATAATTCACTGTTCAGGCTTTCTAAAAAGTTGTTTGGAGTTGACAGCTGTCACCTTCTCATAATTTGTAGCTGTATTTCCTGTTCAGGGTCACAAAGCGTTGGAGCCTTTCCAAGAAGTCAATGAAGAAAAGGTGGACCACACCCTGGACACTTGTAGTCATGTAGTTAAAATACATGAGAAAGTAGGTTTTTTGGGGGGTTTTTTGCCAACGTAATCTCTTACGGAAACGTCTTCTGGCAAATTTTGCTTGTTCTAAAGTTAGACCAGTAAGTCCTCGCAGCCCTCCAAGGTTTACTTTCAGTCAGATGGAAAAAAAACCCAAACAAACCCATTTGTCTTTATGGGCAGTCAAGCCTGAAGCAAGAAGATGATGAGTGATGCAAGAATTTGCAGTGGCACTCTGCAGCTTTGTGCTGTAGCAGTACTTTTTAAGATGGCTACATGGGTTTTTATGGAAGGTTAGTAATGTTTTCTCCAAAATGTCCAGCAGCTCCGGCAACAGTTTTCACGGACCACTTTGTGCATGTTCTTGTTTTTGATGCTACTTTCTTAACACACAGGTATGAAGTTGGTGAATTAGCGAGAAGGCTTTTATTCGTACAAATTAGCAATTTTCCCCTTCTCTCTTGCCTATGTTGACTCATAAGTAGGCAGGAGCTGGTACGAAATTCTTGCAGGGTGACAGCCAGCTGAGTACAAAACACCACACTACAGCAATTTAAAGGAAAAAAATTACATGCCTTTTAAAGAAAAAAAGCAACAATTATCCCAAGTGCTGCAGAGATCATGTAGCATGCTGATGATTAGTTAGTAATGTTTTCTAGAACATTTATCTGTCATTATTTTAACAGGAACGCTAAAAAGAAACTTCTAGTTAAAAATGATTTCAAAGACTTATTGTGCAAAACGTACATTTTGGCCATTGTACTCTTCATAAAATCGAACAAATCCAGCAAGGTGTCATGAGCTGAGTAATTAGTCAAGCTTACAGCTCGACTAGGGACAGGAGTCGGCTGTTTAGCAGACATACAGCTCATAACTTGCCAGCTGTATCCAGATGAGAGTTATGGGTGAGGTTCCTTCAATTTCCATACCTCGACTGGAAGCGAACCAAGCTTTCCCATCTCCATCACTGCTTCACCTGCATAATTCAGGAAGGACAATGTGTGCGTGGCAGCGCAGCAATAGATGAGAAGAGTAGAAGAGCACAGGCCTAATGACTCTAGTGCAATTAAGGACCGTGTTTGTCAAGGGATTCGCAGCAGGAGGCTCGGCCATTTACTGCTCAGTTCCTGATGTTATAATAAAATCTGAATCATACTCCATGAAGAATATTTGTGCCAATTTGTCTTGAGTTATGATCTGATGCATCAAAAACCTAAAGGGAGTTTTTAAATAAGATATAGTGAAGTAATACTAACAGAGCAGAAGGAGACAACTGTGTTGGGTTGAGGTTAAGAGTTTCTTTAATTGGAAACAGCTTTTTGTCGTAGTCAGTTCACTGCAGTGTTTATTTGTTCTACAGAGAAATCCAATAATCCAGGTTTACTTTTTCTAAAAAAAAAAAAATACATCGGCGAGGCCGTGTTTGCTGATGCAGTTTGTTTTAGCAGCAGAACAACCAGGCGCCACCCACAACTGTTCGCTGCTTATCACAGTGTGCATATTACTTGGTAAACTTGATTTGTTCAATTCCCGTATTAGCATATTCTATGCGTAGACTCTCAGGATATGCATCATAACCCATATGTTTATCTTGCAATCTTTTCCATTAACGAATGCATTTATCTGTTTGTTCTTTGCCATCCAAAGCACGCACCGATTTCCCCCACACATTTACCTGTTTTTAATTGGCACGTTTGTTTATGCTTGTGAGAGAGTCAATACTTTTTGCATTTACTGTGTGATGGGATTGTTCCTGCTGGTACGCAATGCAGACTTCTGCGTTAAAGGCGATATTTCTTTGTGTGGAATGCAAAAAGAGCTGCAGGACCAAAAATTAAAGAGCAGTGCTGCAATGGGGTATGAAGTTAAGACTATGTGGGATAAATACCTCATCTATTTTATTGCATTACCACTGATCCCTGAAACCTGCATGTTTGAGGCTTAGATTGATTCTTCTTTGATGCTCTTCAACTTGGCAAACTTCCTGTCAGTGATGAGAATATCAATTACGCCCTTACTTTGTTCTTTAAAGTGTAGCTCCTCCAACTGTGGACGACTTCGAAAGACAGTGTGCTGTCCTGAGAGACTGTTGCTTTCCTCTCCAATGAGTGCTGCTTAAAAAGTTAATACTCTCTAGTAGTGTGTCTATACCTTACAACATGTTTGCTTTTTGATCCTTCATATTAAAAAAGGTGAAGAACTTTTCAAGCTAATAGAACTTTTGACTGAGGACACAAATGACAATTTCAATTTTAGTGAATGTAGAAAGAATATTGAAAGATATTAACCCAAAGTTTCCTAAAAAACACAAACAAAACAAAAATTCTCAACATTCTCAGATGACAATTTCTTTTTTTATGCATTTGGATGAGATCTTTTGAAAGAGAAATTTATTGTCTTTAGCACAAAGCCTCAATATGTAACAGTTCTATACACAAGCAATGCAAAGATTTAAATTTGAACAGTTTTCATTCGCAAAAAAAAAACAAATCTATATTTTGTTCTGGCCTTAGATGTTTTCCAAATTAGGTATGCTAATTTGGCAAACATTAGTATACCTAACATTTGCTATTAAGTACACTTACAGCAAACAGTAGTATAACAGAACAGAAATATTTCTGTTTTTGAGCATGCTTTCTATCTTAACTGGTACAAAAAATTGTCTGAAATTTGCCCATTTAACATTTGTAACAATGAACAGCATGAAAAGTAAAATCAGGAAGTATCACATAAAAACCCCCCAACATATAAAAAGAAAAATGTTAAATGTTAAAATGACATTTAAGCCAAATAAAAGGTAAAAGATGGTGTAACGGTTTTGATAATGTCATGCTTCTCATTTCTGCCATGCCTTTTTCTTCTGTTGCGTTTTATGGCAGTTTACAGACTTTGTGCATTACCGCCATCAACTGGACGGAGATGTAACTTCAGAAAATTCTGCCATGCCTGTGCTGAGGTTTGTGTTTTTGCCTCATATCCTCTCACCAGGTTGGTCATGCCAAGACTCTGCTCTCCAATCAGCCTAATTAAGCCCACCTGGAAAATCCCAACAGCCTCCCTGTCTCACCTGTGTGCATAACCCCATAAACTCTCCCCAGCTGCATTGCTGACAGATTACCATCAGCCTTATGCTAGTAGGATGGCAAACATTCCTTCCTCTCTCTAGTTTGTTACCAAGTTGCTGACCAAGTTTACGGCTGTGCATCGTTGCCCTCAGGCGACTTCTAGTGCTTTTCAGATATCTGGACATCGACTCTCGCTCTGAATCTTGGCCATGGATTCACGCTTAATCCTCTTAAGTTTCCTGACATCTGTCTCCATGAGTTAGACCAGTGCCTGCTCACTGACCACATATGTGGATTTTTCATTAGTGCTTCAACTGTGGAGGTTTTCACTGAACCAAACTTGAGCCGTGTTTCAGGAGTACCATATTTTCCGGACTATAGAGCGCACCTCACTATTAGCCGTACCCACATAGTTTTTTTTTTTTAAAAACCTGGAAACGCACATGTATAAGTCGCACCGGGCGATAAGCCGCTGATATCTCCGTCGCGCTTGGTTTTCCACAAGGCCTTAATTAATCTGCTGGATTTATTCAGGACGCAGCCCTCAGTCTCCAACGCCGAACCATGGATTCGTTCACGCCGAGTTTAAGTGCAGCGGCTCAATTTCCCTCCTGTACTGCCAGATCGATAGCCCTCAACTTAAAAGCGGCATCTTTTTCTTCGTGTTGTTTTCATGATGAGGGAGTATGAGTTTGAAAAAATTTCTCCGTCGTGCTTGTTCTAAATTAAAAGTAACACTTTCTTATTTGATTATCAATTTTGACTTCCAATGATTCACTTCCTGCTAGAGAGCCCCCTGGTGGTTGAAGAAAAATCCATAGAATAGTTGCACTAGGCTGTAAGCCGCATGGTTCAATACGCCGGAAAAAAGTAGCGACGTATAGTCCCAAAAATGCTGTACTTCTTCTGCCACTGTCGCCGACAGCTGTCGTTATCAGCGTCTGCTGCACTACTGGAGTTGTGCTATGTAAACTGAAGAGAGCTGAGAAAATATTCAGTTTTGATCTCTCCTTCACCTGGGATCTGATTGTCGCCTTAGAGTTTCCAGCCAACCACCGTTCGCTCACAGTGCCACAGTGTCTGTTGCATCTTCGCCCACTTTAACCGCTGCCAGTTAGTGGAGCTCATTGTTTCGTCTTCTGACCCAATTAATGACTGAAGTCATTAGCTCTTTTTTTTTTTTTGGTCCCTGCAGAGGTACGAGTGGTTTTCCTTGACCAGAGCATTAACCTCCTGTGTTGTGGCTGAAATTTTGGGTTTTCAAATAACCCGTTACATAGTACTATGATAGTACTGACTGTTGGTGATGCTATTTAGGAAAATCATCATTAACATCAAGGATCTTTATAGTTCTCGGTGCTTTTAAAAGGATCCAAGTTTCTCTGTTTTTAATGTAGTTTGTTCCAGATGTCTGACCTAAGTCATTGAGGCACCAACAGCACATGTACTGAACTTAAGTTAAAAGGGAAGTATCTAGTACTTTTTCGGGGGGGTTTCTTCAAATTAGGCTGCAGTGTGTCTTATTGGAGCAAAAATTTAAAAGCGTTTCAGCTTTTGCCACATTTCCGTCTGTGGGATTGGACATTTAAAAAAATAAGCTGTCTGTTCCCCTACTGGCTCATATGGAGCCGATCGTCCTTCAGATTCACAGAATTCATAATTTCGGCCCCTCTTATCTTGGCCCCTCTAGATAAGAAGGTTCTTAATCAGTCACAGGGTGGAAGTGGGTGTTTGCTGCTCTTGCTGGAGGAGCTTTTCGCTTCTTTGCTGCGGCACACCCCCGGCTCATGAGCCGTTTGAAATGCTGTTTCCCTTGGTCTGTCAGCCATTTTCTGTTTAATGAGCTGGAGTTTTGGTCAGATCTAAAAACCCAACATACAAAAAGGGACATGGCTGTTATTTGAGAAGTGGTGAAGAAGAAGACTGTGGTGGCAAAAGTTCGATATTATACTTTATGTATGCCAGTATAGACAATTTAATGTACAAGGGGCCATTTAATGCGCCATAAGGATGTCGCTGTGTGGTAACGAAGCACAGTGCTCTGATGGCAGTTCAGGACTTCTGGGTAAAACATGTTTTAATGGTGGCCAGATGGTAACACTCATGTTTTACAGCTCACTAATTAACCCAAAGAGAGTTAAAAAAACAAACAAAACAATTCAGACTCACCACTTCTGTTAAGCCAAAGGACTGCTGTCACCTGCTTATTTTTAAATGTATTTATTTTTCCCTAAATCAAATTCATAGTAAAACATCCTCCAATACCAAGGTCTGGGCACGTTTCAGCAGCTCAAACACCAGAGTTGCACCGACGTTAAGCCAGACATAAGGATATGGAGGATAGAGGGATCTGAACGATCACAACATTCACAGCTTAGGTGAAGAAGAAGTGATTAAGATAGTGGAAGCAGCCTTAGTGTTGCAGGTGTCGCATCCAGTGCAGAAACGACGGATGGTGTAAAACTAGTTTTTAGAAGCTTCAGCAAACAACAGAGCAGGTAGAGTCAGGAGCAATGAAGCTCAGCACAGCATCATCTGTAGATCCTCTTAGCTGAATCTCTTTAGAACCAACAGCGGTTGTCCAGAATTGTACCAAACGTCTTTTTTTATTTTAATTTTTTTTGTGTCTTCTCACATTTTCTATATAACCTAAAAAAAAACAAAGTGGTAGGGCCTTCCAGCCATACCAGTTCCACAGTCAGTCCAATAGACCAGAATGCCCACTGGATGTAAATGTTAATAAACCACATTTCTTTTCTGCACACTGAAGATTAAATACATAAAATTCACTTGAATGGGTGAGGTAAGCGGCTTTTGCTGGTTTTCAGACCACATATTTAAGAGAGGCATATCTTGTCTTAAATCTCACTACAATTATATACTCACTTATTCCCCATTTCTTGATATTTGGTGTCCAGTTATGATAGTTTTTTTTTTATGATCATGGATTATTACACCTGGCTCCATGCACATGACAAGGCTTTTCTTTTTTCGCTCTGAAGTGAAAAAGTGAACAGAATACAGTACAAATTTATCGCACAAATACCAGAAATTTCATTTTTTACATTTATTTATTAGCGTAGTAAAATTCACCATTTGATTTTTATTTTCCTCGTCATTAGTATTCTGAGCTGCACCTCTGCCGGCCTTGGAGTCGCAAACAGAAGAGCAGCATATGGGTGTCAACACATGACGGAGATATAAAACTTGCAGAAGCGCGGCGCTTTCCCACCGCTTTTCATTTTTGCAGTGGTTTGGCTCTGCAGTTTCAAGTCGTCTGTAAGCAGCCGATTTTCAACAGGATAGGCTGCAACAATAAGGACCTGGGATATATGCTGACAACCTCTTTCACTTTGCACTAATAATCGCATATTCTAACTGAAAATAAATATCTGTTTGTTTGTTTTTGTAAGTGGAAACTTATTAATATTAACTGTGATATTTTAGTTGAATCCTTTTGGAGTTGGAAAAACAAAAGATGTTTGGAAACAGTAGTATCTTATTCTCGTAAGCTTACGACTGTGTTGTCAGATGGGAACCTAAACTGCAGCCTTTTTTTTTTCTGGTCTGTCTTGCTTTGTCCTCCTTCTGTCACCAAGTAGGTACAGGTTGTGTTTACAGGAGACCACTGCTTGGAAACTGCCGGTGTTTTCGGATGTTGATCAGAAAAAGTTTCACGTTTTAGACCGCACCGCCAAGACGCCTTCAGTCAACTGTAGTTGTCATGCCAGGCCACTAGATGGCGCTGAAATGTTAGCATGTCGTGACCCCTGGCTAGTTCAAACACAGGAAACAAACGACATGGTGACAGCGAGAGTTTGAGGCGAGCCGTGAATGAGACGGTAACTGAAGACGAAACAGATGAACTAGTCCAGTTCCGAAGAGAAACAGCGCTGGATCAATAATTTGGCACTGGTTTGGATTTTATATGGAGGATGTCGAACAAAATGAGGTAATTTGCGAAACATGTTATAGAACTTTTGCCACAAAAGGTTTTCCCACAAATTTATTTCACCGCCTAATCAGACTATTCTTTTACGTGCCGTTCATAGCCGGTAGAACTGGTCCGTTAAAGTGAAACCTGGAGACGTAGGTAGGATTAATTTAGTGCTATGCAATAGGAAAAATAACTCAAAACTACTATTAAAAAAGAGAAGTGGTTTCATGCTAGCTTTGGATAAAACGTTTGGCTCCTTTTTTCTCTTTAATTTTTTCCCGGGATCCTCGGCGAGTGACGTTCTCCGTGGGCAACGTGCAGCGACGGCGTGCTGCTAAAACGAAACAACAACAAAGCGTGTTGACGTCACAGATCACAGAGTTTAATCTCATACAAAGCAATGAACAACAAAGCTGCAGAGGAACAGAGATATGCATTTTCTCATAAAAAATAAAGACACACAAGGGGGAAGACAGACGAACACAAAGACAGACAAAGGCGCCCACGTGGAGAAAAGATGGAAAAAACTCTCTGGGGGCTTGCTGACCTATATTTTAAATGAAAGAGGTGTTTCCCTATTTAATGTATGCAAAGAAGGCGTTCTGTTGTTCGACCACTCAGAGACCTGTTCGGCCCCCCAAAGAAACTTGGAAACTCCCCTCATTACAGCTCAGATGTCTGGTTTTTATCTGAGTAAGAGGGCGGACCACTTCGTGCCCATCGCTGCCTGATACGGAAGATCCCTGGCGCCAAACGTCCTAAGATGAGATTTCACAGACACCTCCGAAGTCCCTTCTCCCATTGGAATTTAAATTTTATTGCTGTGGTGTCAGCGGGGAGGAAAAAGGGCCCTGCTTTGTCTGCTTACCGCATCTCAGACGAGACCTGTTCCAAATAAGAGTATTATACATAACTGTTACACATGTCGTAGATTAACTGTATTTAAGCAATAAAATTAATCCTTTTTCTTAACACTACTCATTCCGTTTTTTTTTCTCTCGCTCTCTGTCGGCTTTATGATACACGCAGACTCGTTGCCATAGCAACTGTCAACAACGCAACTTTATGTATCAGGATTCGGCACCAAAAACACTCAAACATTACCCCCACATAGAGCAGAACATTCAGTTCGTTACAGATTTATGCTTTTAGACTCGCAAAAATGTATTTTGCGATTATTAATAATAAGTGATCGCCGTGGTAGATTAGCCGCTGCTATTAGCCAAGCGAACACAGCGGTGGTTGGTAAGCTAATTTAAACACCTGCTCTACTGATGCTCTGTCAGTGTGTGTGTAGATCGCCTTTTTATTTTTAAGCTGAACCAAAACACACCTCATTCCACAGCACATCTATATGTTAAGTTTGTCAAAGTCAACCATAACTGACCTACTTTTCTCTCCCTCGCTATTTTTTCTCTTAGTTAAAACTTATTTCTCACTTTGTTATCTAGTCATAGTGTAGACAGTTCTTAGCAAAATACTGAATCCCTTTTTATATGAGCTTACATTTAAGTCTAACAGGAAAATGGGGGCGGGAACTTGCGTGGGGTAGCATTGTGCTGGAAGGAGTCTTGTTTAAAATAACATTGGAGATCATTTAAGAATATTGTGATATATATCGTGTATCGTGATATAGCAAAAAAATATATCAGGATATTAGATTTTCCTCATATCCTCCAGCCCTAGTAACCCATCTCTCCCGTCTCCCATGAACACATATATATTTGTTAGAAATGTAACTAAAGTGAACAGGTTAGGTAGCGCAGCATGGCACAGTGCTAGCCGCCATTGTTTTTGTCGTGTAGAATAAACCCTACAGTAGTGCGTTCTGCTCATGTACGCTTTCACCTTTGGGCTTTCCACCTCTGCAGGTGTTGCAGAAAAGTTTCACTCTGAGACCTGGTTTGAAAAAGTGCCGGTGTGAGAGACTCCCGTGACTGGTGTCCTGTAAAAACGACGGCGTATCAGGTCCATTGTAGATGAGGGGATGGGGGAAGAGAGGAGTACATTTCTCCAAAAAAGTCAGACATTTTCAGATTAACCTCAAAATCTTTTGAAATTTATTTGAAAGTTATTTTTCTAGAAAATTTCTCAAATTAATCTCAAAATTTCCTACATTTTTTTTTTTTTTGGTTTTGCTTATCTGCACGTGTTCCAGCTCTGCAGAGGCCTGGTATATGGCATCGTTCATTTAAAGCGACAGTAACTCTCAAGGACTGCAGTCGAGCACCCCTGTATTCAGCTTCATCGTTCTTCTAGCCAACTCTCCCCATTTTACCTACCTTTCCAAAAAAAAGAAAAACAAAGCACACCCACATCATAACACTGCCACCTCAATTTTTCTGTATCCTGGTGTAGTCAAGGTGATATGCAGTGCTGAGTCCCTCCCTCCTGGTCCCCATCAGTTATTCCCCACTTTTCGTTGTCACAGTGTGACAAAGTGTGAACAACCTCAGTGTTTTGAATACTTCCCAAGACATTGTTGCTTATCAACGTGACGTCTCTGTATTTATGCAAACGATTAATGGTTGCTAAAGCTAGTTTCAGCACCTGTATGCTTTTGAACGAGCTGGACTATATTTTTTATAGTTTACGAGAAGGAACTGAAACCAATACATATGAAACAAAGCTAGATGCCTGACAAAAAGTCTAAGGGTGCTGTGGGAATTCTCTCTCTGTGTGTGTGTGTGTCAGGCTGTATGCGTGGCCTCTCAAAGAAGCCCCACTGAGGCTGGACGCCCTGAGGCATGACCAGGTGTCCCTGTGCCGGGAGTCGATACACTCTGCAGAATATTAACGGCGAGCCTGACCGCTGACACACACACACACACACATGCCAACAGATTATTTACCACCTGAGCATTAAAGACAAACAAGGGTACAGTACACAGATGCATTATTATAGCACATATTTACTTTAACTTTACATATATGCACGTGAAGCACACATACAGCTACACGCGCGATGTACGCTGAACCGGATTGACAGCGAAGTCAAGGATTAAGTTTGAAATCCGTTTGGTCCTCTCAGCCCCATCCTGCTCCCACCTCCAGCAGCTCATAATAACAATGATAGAAACAGGGTGTCTCCCAGCTCTCACCGTCTTCCCTCGAGGGAATGGAAGAGGGGAGAAGAAAATAACATTCAGCTGCGAGGACGCGCTGCCAGAGGAATCCGCCGAGGCGCCGCAAACCAGCTTCGGCGTACGCAAATATACGCAATGACAGCCGCGCTGATGACGACGCGGCGAAAAATAATTTGTGGAGAATATGTAAAATCTCACACTAACGTTGACTAAATGAAGTTTTCACCCCCTCAGATGTCGGTTTCAGAAACGGAATAGAATTGAAATCATCTTTATTGTCATCGCACATGTCTTAAGTATAAAGCAACAAAACATTGATTGATGCAAATAAAATTGTTAAAGTTATCATTATTGCACGTTTGGATGCTGCAGTTTTACTCCGTTCTTCCTTGCAAAACTGTTCAAGCACCATCAGGTTGGATCAGCTGTGAAAAGCTTTTCTTTTTTTTTTTCCACCTCCAAGTCCAGCAATATATTTTCTGAGATTGAGCCCTGGGCTTTGACTAGGTGACTCCAGAACATCCCACCTTTATTGTCTTTAAACCATTTCTGCGCAGCTTTAGCCGGATAGCTTCGGGTCGTCGTCTCACGGGAAAATAAACGTCGTAGTTTTCTTGAGGTTGGAAGAAAACTGTCCTTGATTTTTTTCAATATTTCACTGCGTTCATTTTTTCCTTCTATGTTTACAAGCCTTCCAGGAAGGATCCCCAAAATATGAAGCTGCCCACCATGCTTCACAGCGGGGAAGTGTCCACCAAACATATTATCTTGTCTTATGGCCAAAAGGTCAATTTTGGTCTCACTAGACTAGACCAAACAACTTTCCTCCACTTGACCATGGAGTCCGCCACATGCCTTTTGGCCAAACCCTGTTGAGCCTTGATATCTTTTTTTTTTTTTGCCAAAAAAGATTTTTTTTATTTTTCATCATGATTGATTTGTAAAAGGGAATACCTTTTTATTTTGTTTTTTTCTAGGCGCTGTACATTATTTCAGTCAAGTCTTAGTCAAACAGGAAATTGTTTCTGACATACTTACATCCTATCTTGTGTCCTGAGTGTGCAGTGGGCGTGTGTGTGTGCGTGTGTAACGTCACGGCGGCGACGCAACGTGACTTCATTAGACTGTGAAGTAGCTCGGCACAGATTACAGTAAGCCCTGTGTGTGTGTGTACATACAGTAAAGCCTTGAAGCTTTCACATGTGCACATACCCTCTGTGTCTGTTTTACATGCGTTTATGGATTTCAGCCTAAAGCCTCAGATTGTAGGTTGGAATTAGTCAACATCTCTTATTTGCGGTGGAATTGAGGGATTAATGTCCCCGGATTATTTCTCCCGCACATTCTTGATCGAGTGTTTTTGAAGATGATGTTTTTTATATTTGTCGTGCCATGTTTTAGGCTAAAAATGATCCTCATGTTCTGCAAATTGGTAAAAAAAAAAAAACAAACAAAGAAAGATTTTTTTGTCTGCTTGTTTTGGAATGCTTATGGTACCAAGCAGTACATTTGGTGGTGAACTTATTTCTACGTTGTCATTACAAATCTAGATTTTGAACAAATACAATATGAATGTAGCACTAAGCATGTATGTGTTTAAGGTCAACATAAATTGTGACTTCATATACATTTACAATTAAATGAAAATGGTCTGACTGTCAGCATTGTATGTCATATTTGGGGCCTGCCCATAGCAATGCATAAGGAGAGCAGTACTGACTTGCGAATCCTCTGCTAACATGACAGTTAGCAGAGGATTGATAACCACAGCAATGGAACACAGGAGGCGATTGGTTGCTGGTTAGGACTACAAATGCGCATCACTGTAGTTCTAACTAACACTCAGTTAAAACAGAGGGCTGAGCTGCCATTTAGAGCTACAGGCTGTTTTGGCCAGTAAATAACGGATTTAACCCAAACACTGTTAGACATTTTAATTGGTGTGGTCATTTAATATGAAGCTTATGTTGTTGTTTTTTCAAAATAAAAGCCTCAATATCCCCCTCAGGTTAATGCACTGCCATAGGCGGTGCAATAATATTAGCATGCATTATATTTTTCTCTCAGGTTAGGGGTTCATTAGCATTAGCCTTTTACCTTAAATAAGCTATTAGCTATTTTCTTACTTATTAGCCATGTTTAATATACTGAGTGGAGTAAGTCAATTACAGACAACATTCTAATGATATCCCACATGCTATTGACAGCATTCAGAGAAAGATATGTTCAGCCTGCTTTGTTCAGAAAAACTAACTGCTTCAAACAGTGAGAATTCTGTCTCTCCCTCTCTGTCTCACTCACATGACAGCTGAACTACAATAACTGAAGGTTAGAACTACAACATGGCGGACACTCAGTGCCTACAAAAGAGGTCTGAGCTGAATGTCAGAACTACAAACATGGTGGAACTGTCAGTTACTACAGAGGAGGACTGAGCTGGCCTTTAGAACTACTTGTGTTTTGGGCTTTGTATAACTGATTTTACCCAACCATTGTTACACATAGATTTAATGTTGCAATTTAAAATGAAGCTTAACAAAAATTTCAAAATAAAAGCCTTGAATATTTTTACATCAGATAATAGCTCTTTTGAGCATTATATAACTGATTTAACCCAATGACTATTACACAAGGGATTAGTTTGGCCTTTTGAAATGAAGCTTACAGAAAATTTCAAAATAAAAGCCTTTAATATTTTTACATCAACTACTTGTGTTTTGAGCATTATATAACTGATTTAACGCAATGACTATTACACATGTGATTAGTTTGGCCCTTTGAAATGAAGTTTAACAAAATTTCCAAAATAAAAGCCTTGACAATTTTTACATGACATTATTGCTCTTTTGAGCATTATATAACTGATTTAACACAATGACTATTATACATGGGATTAGTTCGGCCCTTTGAAATGAAGCTTAAGAAAAATTTAAAAATTAAAGCCTTGACAATTTTTACATCATGGAATTGCTCTTTTTGGCTTTATGTGACTGGTTTATCCAAAGCAATGTTACACATTGGTGTAGTGTGGCCATTTAATATGAGTCTTACTGCAAATTCCAAAATAAAAGCCTCAATATGCCCCTCAGGTTAGTGCACTGCCGCAGGCGGTGCAATAATATTATTCTGCATTATCTTTTTCTCTGAGGCAGTTCCTTAGCATTAGCATTTTAGCTTAAACACACTATTAGCTATTTATTTTCCTTATTAGCCATGTTTAGTATACTGAATGAAGTAAGTCAATTATAGAAAACATCCTAGTGTTGTCCCACATGCTACTGACAGCAATCACGCTAACATTAGCATTTTTGCTAATTTTAGCTGCTAAACTTACTTTATCATACTGAATGGTGCAAGTCCAGCTTACTTAACATTCTTGTGATTCTCCACATGCTACTGATTACATTGTAGCTTTCTTTAGCATTGATGCTAATTTCTAGCATCAGAACGCTGGGTCCAAACCGACGGGCACACTTTGGCAGGCCCCAGTTAAATTTCTTCAGGAATTTTCTACTTTATTTTATTTTTTTAAATTAACCAATATTAAGCATTATTAATACAAAAGAGTCACAATTTGTGAGGTGTGTCGCTTCTGTGCAGGAACAATAACACAATAATTTTTCATAGTGATTGTTGTAATTATGTTATTGATTCCAAAATCAGCTTTTCTGTCATAGTTTCACAATCCAGAGGAAACTAATGGAAACTACAGGCTGGTCATAATGCAATGCCTGATTAGTGTAATCATATCATGTTTACACTATACGTGTGAAGAAGTTCAATAATAAGAGACGTGAAACGCTCTCTCACTTTCAAATTATGATGTCAAGAGAGGCAAGCTGTGAGGCCCAACAGCGATTCAACCTTCCTGATGAGTTTATTGATCATCCACCATAACGCCTCCCCCTGTCCACCCACCCTTGGCACGTAGCAAGAAAGGATACTTGCCAGGATTCCCTGATTAAATAAAAATCAAGAAAAAACCCCAACAACAACAACCAGTAATAAAAGGGGGTCAGCCTTCTAGCAAGAAGGGGAAAAGTCTGGACTGAGCCTTTAAAGTTTTCAAAAGTTTCCCTCTGACCACAAACCTCAATCTTTTTTTTTTGTTTTTGCATCATCACTGTTATTGATTAAAAGAAAAAAACACCTTGCAGGGCAGTGTCATTGGAGAATTTCTGCACCAGACAAGATTCCTGACTATGCCTGTAGTCAGCAGTACAGAGAGAAAGCGAGAGAACGCCGTGCCCTGTGGGGCTCTTGTCTTAGTGGAAACAGTGCCAGAGAGTCTGCTACCAGACCCTGACAACCTTGGGGTCGAGATAAGAGGGTCTGAAAGCCTGAGCCGAAGCTGTAAGGTGCAATTTCAAAATCAGTAATCGTAATATGGCCAATATTTGCAGCTGAATTTTCTCACATGTACTTGGGGACTCGGGAGGGGAATCTGAGAATTTAAATCCCACAGAAGTAGCGTTGGTGAATCCTGCGGAGAATATAAAGAAATGCATTATTCTTGGCTATATATATCTTGAAAAATAACTTTTTCAAAGCTTTTTATTACATATGATGAAAGGAAAAGGTGTAAAATCTTCCAGAGAACAGTTTGGATGTGTTTTTCTTTTCTTAGGTGGACATGTGGAGGAAACCATTAACTGCTGGTATAAGCTGCTGTCCACCCATGACCTCGCTAAGTAGATACCAATGATGACTTAGTGGGTGTACGGCAGCTCTTTAAATCTTTATTATAATAACCATTAAACTCTTTCAACGTCCATTACATAACACAATATTGTATATGAGAGAAAACATTTAAGTTTGATGTGAATGACCACCGTAGTCACTGGGTAATGGCACAAAAAAAGATAATTGTTTTGAAGAGTACATTGAGATTAGAGATGGCCTTTTCTTCCTTTCTTTTTTTTTTTTAGTTTAATTTACATGTAAACAAAAAGAGCATTGATTTGTTTTAACAAGTCACGTGAAGCAAAAATAATATTCAGTACTTTTTGAAAAAAATAAAATATAAAAATGTCAAATTTAAAGCATTTATGCTGTTTCTTCTTTTCAACATATCACATTTTCTAGCAAATCCCACATAGCCTATTCCAGTTCTCAACTATTTTTGCCCTTTATTTTCTTTTTTTTACAATTTGACCTATTTTCAGTTTCTAAACAATATTTCCTTTTCTTATTACAAAACAACAAATGAAAAAAAATAAAACCATCAGTTTTTTCTTAAAATCAGGCTAATACATTTTTGTGTTACACAGCTGCTTTTCACTTTGTCATATTTTTAAAATGTGTATTTCTTTTTTATTTAGTTTATGTTGCTCATATTTAACTCTTATTCACCTATGGATAAGAAAAATATCCATAGCTGAATATGGATATTTCATATTTCATAGCCTGCCTCCTACCTTTCTTTCAGTGCTGCAAGCCTGTGGATCCACTTTTACACTATTCCAACTTCTGAGGCTGCAAACAAAAATCTAAAAAATCCTCCTAGCTGCCCTCAATCCACCCACTTTAAAATCCCTCGTCCCCCTCAGACTAAAACCCTCTCACCGCCTTTAAAAAGGAATAACTGCTTGGTTAGTTTAGGCTGTGCCTTTAAGTAAAACACTGTTATCATTAGAAAGAAGTGTATTTATTTATTTATTTTTGAAGAAGGCCATCACCTGAAGCTAAAGTTGAGTCTTGGTGTGTTTGTGTACGTAGGTTGCACATCCTCACAGTGAGTTTTGGTAAAATCTTCCCACCATTTTTATCTCCAAATGAGAACTGATTTCTCTCCACATTTATCTGTTCACTGAGTGTAATGGATCTGCAACAACATGTGATGGGTCAAAGGTTCCTAAAATGGTTTATTATGTACAAAAAAACTAAATATTCTTCTATATTTTCTGCATTTATTTTTTGGGTGTTTTTTTTTACAGCCAAAAAAATCAGCTGGACTATTTATATGTGATAGTCCAACATGGTAACATCTAGTAAAAGACCACGAACCTTTTCTCATCATTACGCTGGACTCGTGCATTTGCTTTGGTTCTATTTACCCAGCATGCCCTCCGCTTTAGTCCACTTCCTGCTTTTGGAGTGGTTTCTGGTCTGCTTTGAATTGCACCAGAATTCACTTCAACCAAACAGAGACCTGGATTTTTTTGCGGACCAGGATTCATTTCTTTGGTCTGCATCAGAGTTTGATTGAGCATTCACACCTTCCCAAACGAACCAGACTTTCCAGGCAAACGAGTTAGAGTTCGATTAAAGTGGACTAAACAGGACTGGTGTGACTTCACCCTTAATTTGCAAAGTGGCTATCAACTGTTTTAAATTGATTGAAGTAAAACACATTTTCTTTCACTTGAGACGATTAATGCATTAAAGATTGTAGAGAAGTGCAAAGCGCACTGTTCACTCATAACGTCTTTAAAACCTGCTCAACATTACCTCGGTTGTCATTTCCCTGCCAAAACAGCTCCGACAAGTTATTGCACAGGCGAGGATCATCTGATGGTGTCCTCGAGCGCCTTGCATTGGCAATACATATTGTGGGCCGTGTGGGTCAGAGTCTCAGCAGAATGAATGGACTTCTAACACAGAGATGCCATACAACCGGTAGCTGGAGGCTAGGCAGACATATCAGACTCTCGTTCCTCAACAGCGCCTTGTTGGACCCACTGCTCTCCTTTGTGAGGGAGAGGCTGCTGCTGCAGGAATGTGATTAGTCTTCATATTTAGATAGATGGCAACCGTTTTTGTAGCCTCCAGTGTCAGAATGCAGGCGTTTTACTGCAGAGATGTGCTGAAACTAAAATGAGCTGTGCCATTCACTTTGCTTCTCAGCGGTGGGGATGTTTTTGCCGATCAGAACATAAAGCTATTAACGTTATGTATTTTACACACACACACATATATATATATAACAACCAATCAGAGCCAGGAGGAGGGGCTTAGCGCTGTCAGTCACGCTCGTGTGCATGCCGCTAAATGTGCTAATGGCAGCGAAGGAACTTACAGTTCCAGGAAAACCGTTTATCAGTTGTCATCGGTGGCCATGCAAACTAGCTTTAGTATTAATGGCAGCCTCTGTTGTGGTGAACCAGCTGTAGTGTAGCAGACTGGAAGGGTGAGAGCATAAGCAGCACGTACAGAAGCATGATTGACTGTGCTAAGACCCTCCTCCTGGCCCAGATTGTTTGTTTCTAACCATGCTGGATGTTTATATAGTTAGCACCAGTAGGAGATATTTTTTTCTTCCTGTCTCCTGCTATACTGTCAAGATACAGTGAGTTTCAACAAATATGTAAAAAAAAAAACATTTTTATGAGTTACATACCCCAGCTTGAAGTGGAGTTGAAGGTAGCGCTTGATTATTTACTAGCGATGAAGCTGACCATATTACTGTATTGTAAAACTTGTCATGGATTCGATTGTCTCTAATGAACTCGAGCTTCATGTCACTGACACTTATTAATATTCAGCTACGCATGTTTATGTCTGTGCAACCTTATGCACATTAATCACTGTTTACATGTTTGCCGTCAGTATATTGTGTCACTGTGGTTTCCAGACTTGTGTGCGCGTGTGTGTTTGTGTTGCACCAGAGCTCGTGTCTGTGGCCTACACCGCGGGTGATGCTGTCGAGGACAGGATGTCACGCAACATTACATCACTTCTGATCTCCTTAAATCTCTTCCCATCCAGTTGAGGGAGTGTAGGCGGCGTTAATGAAGGAAGAAAATGCCACCTTAAACCATGAAGACGCCCGAGGCTCGGCAACGACGACTCGGGAAGTAGCGACCCCAAAAAGACTGAGCTACTCACCTCCCACTCACATTCAGTCCTTTCGGTAATTCAGTTTTTAACGGCGGCTCTGTTCACAAGGAAAGAGCGCGATGAACCAAATCAAAGAGAAATGGGTGAAAGGACTTTAGTAAAAAAAATTTATTATGTGTTTTGGATTTGCACATCTCAGCAAATCAATAAATATATTATTATATGATAACACATTAGTGTCTAATTTAAGGCACCAGACCAGCAGGAGTTTCAGCAGCAGCTGAAAGATCAAAGTGAGGCTCAGCAGATGCAAAAAGTTTGGTAATGTTCAACGTGGGGCACAATGAAGCAGAAAATGTTTGTTTAGCCCGAAACGAGGCAGAAATTTCACATGAGGTTATTTAGCTCTAAAATATGTTTGGATGTTTGAGTTATGTTACAGGAGGTAAATTACGTTTTGGTCTTTTACAGTTTAGAGTCATAAAACTCAGCTCAAGAATGCATTTCAGGGCGTGCCGTGGTGGCGTAGGGGTTAGCACGGCCCACATTTGGAGGCCTCAAGTCCTCGACGCGGCTGTCGCGGGTTCGATTCCCGGACCCGGCGACGTTTACCGCATGTCTTCCCCCCTCTCCTTCCCCCTTTCCTGTCAGCCTACTTCATGAAAAGGGACTCTAGAGCCCACAAAAAGACCCCCTGGAGGGGTTAAAAAAAAAAAAAAAAAAAAAAAGAATGCATTTCAACATATTGTTTCTTTAAACTGAATTTGTCCAAGAGGGTTATTCCATTTCCATTTTAAACGGCAACAAACTAAATGAGTTCACTGTTTTTGCGTACTCTACCATGAGTGTCGGTGAGCGGATTGATGAATGTTCCTTCTTTGGAAATGAACCTGTTTCAGTTTCCATGAAGTCTTTCATAATTTTCTCAAGTTTGAAATAGATTTGAATTATGATGTGCTGCAACCAGGACGTTTCTAATTTGACCTAAACTCAGCGAGTGCTTCTGATGTACAGTGCCTTGTAAAGGTTCTTATCCCCCCTGAACTTTTTCACAGAATCACCATGAATAATAGATTTTTGTGTTTTTTTTTCTGGTAAACCAGCATTGTGCAATTATAAAGTTGCAAGTTATGAAGGAAAATGGTGCTTTTTTTTCTTATTTTTACTAAATATATTAAGGGAGCAGTGTTATTTAAAATCAACCTTTTTGAGTTTTACATCACGTTCTGTTATTCCCTAATGAAAACATACCTGAATTGTTGTCTTGTTTGCATGTTTGAGAAATCCTTTAATCTCCCGTGGTAACCATTCAGTGAAATGCCTGAGAGGACCTAGCTCTGCCTCCCAGACGAAGCTCCTCCTCTGAACTACAGTTTCCAAGCTACAGACTCTCAGAACAGGCCTCTCTCACGACTCACCAACTCGGCTCCTTCAGACTAGCCAGCAGCAATTAGCAACAAACTGGTGGAACCGTGAATCTGCTGAGCTCATTATACGAGCTAGTTCTCGGTGAAATGCTGTTGAAGGGTCAACATAGGATTTCATGAAGGCAGAGTTTCAGAAAGAGCAGGAATTTTTAAAGAGACAGTTGCCCAATTTCAAGGCGTTAAATTAGGAAGTCAGTTTTATTTTAAGTAATACAGCATTTCAGGGTTTCCCCCAAAAAACTTGCTAAGCTCCGTTCTCAGGTCGCTAGGGCAGTCATCCAGCCGCCCGCCGTGTTTTTGCGTTAAAAAATGTTTAAAGTTGATGGGAAATTTGAAAATATTACTTGATAGTTATGCAACTCTGGAAGACTGGAAGTTTATTACCTAAACACCAACTACAAAGTCTTTAAAAAAAAAAAGGCAATAATAATAATAAAAAAAAAAAACTAAGAGAAATTAACAATGCTAAGCCTGGAGGGGGCACAAGTACAGCCTGGTGGCCCACCAGGCTTATAATACACTGAGGGAAACCCTGGCATTTTATAACAACTGAAGTTAACGTAGTTAACTGAAAAATACATAATACTGTCCCTTTAACAAGAACTTTGGAACAAATTGCCTTTTAAAAGTCACCTAATTAGTATTTAGCTGTCCTGTGCTGGTTTGTTAAGGAACCATAGTGAATAAACGGTATCATGAAGACAAAAGGAACAAAGCAGACAGGTCAGGGATAAAGTTTTGTAGAAGTTGAGAGTCCCACAGAACGCTGCTCAATCCATCATCTGAAAACCGAGAGAATGTGCTACATCTACAGACGCGCCGAGACATGAACATCCATCTAAATTGACAGCGTGGGCATGGAGAGCATTCATCAGAGGAGAGGCCATGGTGCAGGTGGTTCACAGATCCACGGTTCAGGTCAGAGAACCTGATGACAGGAGAGCTGTTATCCGTGCACTCCACAAATCTTACCAGAAAAAGTGCTCTAGTGCTAGGTTCGTTCTAAACATCCAAAAATACTCTATGCCAAGTGAGGAAAAAAGTGCTGCTGGGGCATCATGTGGTGGTGATGGTTTCCTTCTACAAGACAACTGGTAGGAAGATGGAGAGAGGTAAATAAGAGGCACTTCTTAGAAGAAAACTTCAGAAAGTCACAATGCAACTGTTTACGCAGAACGGATTTACAGTAATGTTTAGTATTTTAGAGTATGTGCTCTAAAAAGGCTTATTTATCAAATGAAAATATCTTTTGAAAAACAGCCTTTAGGCAGATAATTATCAAACTTTTCATTAAGATCATATTACTGCATTTATTTTTGTCTGATGTAATATTCTAATCCGAAATGTTGTTTTTATCAGCCGTAAAAAGAAAATTGTCCTAATTCAAGGTTTCCCCCAGAAAACTTGCTAAGCCTGGTGTTTGGGCGCTCGGGCAGCCATTCATCCAGCGGCCCGTCGTGTTTTTGAGTTGAAAAATGTTTAAAGTTGACTGGAAATTTGAAAATATCACTTGATAATTATGTGTTATTGAAAGATTGGAAGATTAATACCAGAACACAAATGATAAAGTCTTAAAAAATGCAAACTGTTTAAAAAGATTTAAATAAATAAGCAACGCTTAGCCTGGTGAGGGCACAAGTAAAGCCTGGTGGCCCGCCAGGCTTATAATACACTGGGGAAACCCTGTAATTTGCAGAAACAAAGTTATACAAACATCGGTCCTTGTGTAATTTATATGCATGTCTTTCACTTGGTAAAATTGGCTACTGAAATAAATTCACTTTTTAATATTATTTTAATAAACTTAATATGACTATATGTAAAGTGAGCTAGCTATAGATCTGATTGGAAATCTTTTGGCAATGTTTGATTTTTACAAAGTCACAGAAGCTCTCCGCCTCATTTGACTGAGCTTGAGCTGTTTTTGAAAAGACAGATTTAAGTCTCATCATGCGCAAAGCTGATAGAGACAAAACACTTGTCTCTATCAGCTGCATTAGCAGTGAAAGGTGGATATAAATATTAAATAAGGATTTACTCCCAACTATTTCATCAGCATCAACCGGTTTAGGACAGATATCCTTATTTGTGCTCTCATTCCCTTCTGTTTGTGTTTTTTCTCATAAAACAACCGTTTTACCTTCAACTCAGATTTGTTTGTTCGATCTGTGCATCTGCACAGAATTTGTTTTTTTTTTTTCTTCTCCACTTCACGGGCTGGTTAGACTCTCTGAACGTCGAATTAGAGAGCCTCGTCAGAGTAACGCCAGTTCTAAAACAGATTTGTGCAATCTTGAAACAGTCTGGCAAAAGCACTCCGGCAAAAAAAAAAAATAAAATACAACTCTACGAACAATATTTGATAAACACTCATAAACACTTTAGACCAGGCATGTCCAAAGTCCGGCCCGAGGGCCAATCACGGCCCGCGGTCAGATTTCATACGGCCCGCAGCTTCGGTCTTATAATGTATTATTTATGGCCCGCCTCCACTGTCAAACAGAATAAATAAATCATAAAACTTGAAACTGTAATTCCTCCTTTCACCAAATGGTGGCAGCACCACTTTAATACTATCAGTCTGCCTCCGTGCAGCGAACCCCTCTCCACTCATTTCTGCCATGGCCACTGCAAAGAAAACAAGTTGACAGTGAGGGCCGCCGCTTTCAAGAGAGATGGGAATTATAATACTTCTTCACTGAAAATCAAGCCAATTGTGCTTGTCTAATTTGTGAGACGGTTGCCTTGTTTAAGGATTTCAACGTAAAGAGACACTACCAGACTAAACATGCTAACACATACAACAAGCTAACAGGAAGTGACCGTGCTGAAAAACTAAAGCAGCTCCAAGCTGCACTGGCATCACAACAGCGATTCTTCACGCGGGCCTGTGAGTCAAAAGAAAATACCACCAAAGCAAGCTATGAAGTTAATGTTAATAGCTAAACATGGCAAACCTTCTACTGAAGATACATTTATCAAAGACTGTGTTATGAAAATGGTGGAGAACATTTTGCCCTGAGAAGAAGCAAGAATTTGCAAATGTTTGCCTGGCAGTAACAGTGTGGCACTGAGAGTTGAGGACATAAAACTGAGTGTTTTGAACGGCAACGTCTGTCACTATCAGCAGTGAAAAGCCAAAAGAACATTTATGCACCTGGATTTATGGCCCTTATTTTTATTAAACTCTTGAGTAAGATTTGGTTATTATTGTTGATGTTATGAACCTGTAGATGTGACAAACTATTACTTTCTGAAAGATATTGTAAATGACAAGAGCAAAATTCACTTGTTTTAAGATTTAATAATAATAGACAACTTTGCATTACTTATAACTCCTGTTTAAAATGTTCTTGAGGCAAAGATATTTTTAAACTCATGTAAATTTAAGGTATTTCATACAGTTTGTTCAATGTTATCTGACTCTCCAGATATGAATGAAAGGCAGAATTTGGGTTTTTAGAGTTGTTCTCATCTGCCTGAGTGGCTTATATTTGGTTATTTTGTCATTTGAAAAATAAAGATAATTGTGACAATGAAAATTGTTTTATAACGGTGTGTATTTGCATGAAACGTTTGTAGTTAAAAAATGTCCGAACAAACTATTGGCCCCCGGGCATCTTGACTTTATCAAATCTGGCCCTCTTTGCAAAAAGTTTGGACACCCCTGCTTTAGACTGTTATCATGGTGGAAGTCTACGGTTATTTAAAGGGAGCAGCTTCTCGTCCCTCGTTTTGTTAACAGCGACGTTCTTTATGAAAAATGTGCAGCGGATGGCCAGTGCTGCAGTTGCAATAAAAACAAACTGCAAATGAGGCAGTCGGTTAACACACACACCGACTGCTCTGCAAGCTTTAACGTTAACGTAAGTTTAACAGCTCCCATCCATTGCAGGTGTGTTTTTATACAACGACTGTGTTTTTTGTTTTTGTGTGAGCTCAATATGAAATATACTTCATAAGCTGCCCAATCCTGCATGTTTGAAGGAATAAAACATCAGTTAAACTTCCAGGACATCCAAAATGTCCCCTGGTTAAAATGTCTTATGCCACTGTGGTGCAGTTTCTAATTAAAACTGCTAATGACAAATCTGTTTGCTATCCTGCAATTCTTAAAAAAAAAAAAAAGTCACAGAAAAATGCCATCAAGCTGATGAGATGATTCGATTTTAATGGGTCTCATCTCAACGCAGAACTTTATTCTGTTTCTACAAATTAAGCATGTGTATAATTTCCGGTCACGTGGCTCCGTGCCCCTTTTAGAGTCGGCATAAAATGCTACAAATGGCAACAGCAAAATCTGCAGCCGTTAGGCAGTTATTATTTCAGCATTATTAATGCAGTCTGTGTACATTTATTGCTATGACACGTTTGGATAATGAGGCATAACTCATTGGGATGACAAAAGAGGATCCAGGTTAAATGACTTTACATTCGGGGGAAACCTTGATTCCATTTTCCCCTGACGCTCAGTCGCATTAACTGCTTTGCTTCTCGGTGACGTAGGATGATGAAGAGCTGTAATAACTTAACGCTCCACATTGTGCCTGACACTAGCTTACTCAATGTGATTACTAGCTAAGCCAGGCTGTGAAAGATTTTTTTTTTTTGGACACTGAAAAATCCCGCGGCAATGAGTGTCACAGCTCGGCTCGCGCAGGAATTGGGACGTATTGCCAGCGCCATGAATCTTTGAGTCAAAAAACAAAAACGGAATAAATCTCTTAACGTTTCCGTTTATCAAACTAAAGCAGCAAAGCTAAATAAATCTGCTATCCAACTATCACGGCCTTGCGTTAAAGTCCTCATTGTTGAGCCAGAAATTCACATGTTTGATCACATGTTTGGGAGGTAAATTTCACAAGCCACTAAGGTGAAGAAGTCACTTGTTTTACCCAGCTAGCATAAAACTGTTAGCATTTAAAAAGAACACTGTGCTGACAGTAAAACAAGTGATGGAGCCATGATACTTCGCATGACAAGAAAATCCTGAGTACCCGACTTGTAATTTATTACTTTAAGCCCAACAGGGCTTGGATTATAGAGTAAATCTGCCCAGCATAAAAGAAATAATCATAATTATTAAAAATATAAATTTGTAAAACATTCGCAATTCAAAAGTAACACATTTGCTCCAAAGTATTCTCCCAGTTCTCATAGCTAAAATCCACAAATACGCTAAAAGTACTTATAGCTGCCTCATTTAATAGTTCATACACAAAATATACTTGAATATGCATTAATGCGCAGAGTGGAAACCATCATAGCAATGCCACAAAGGCTAACATACGTGGTCCTCCTTGTGTCTGCTCTGTGCTGTACAGCCAAAAACTGAATGGCTAGTTTCCAAACGCTAGGCATTAGCGTGTCAAGTAGCATTGTGGCTAGTTGCTTCTGCTGCTCAAATGGCATTTTCTTTAGAACATTTTCAAAAGAAAGGGGCAAATTTGGGGTTACGTTAAGCAGAAAAATCCACAATCTGTGAATTCTGAATCACAGACAAGTTTGAGGTTAGCGTGTATTCACAGTTGTATTTGTACAGTCATTAAATCACAAAGGACTGGAGTCTGTTGACTCATTAGCTAATGTCAGATTTTATTCAAGGGCATCACAGTAAAAAAAATAATAATATCCCTTCCACTTTATATTCATGCCATACTTTGAGTTTGCCCAGCAAATAAAATTTCACTGAGATACATTGACATTTATACTTGTATGGAATAAAGTATAGAAACACTGAAGGGGTAATGATACTCTTATTTATCTTCTGGTTCATTACTTCAGTTCCATCTCTGCCTCTTTTTTTCCCCTCTTTATGCTGTGGAACAGTGGAAGACTGTGTTACAGCATTTGATTAACAAAGCAACATTGTTTTTCTTCTGGAAACAAACATTAGATTTGACAGACATCATCGGAACGGCGGAGTTTCCCGCGTTGTTATACCGAAGTAGTGAGACATAAAACCACGTCGCTCAAAATCCTAAACAAATTACCGTTTTAAGCCCCTCTTCCACTGAACGCCGGGACTTGTTTTACAAAGTAACGCGAATCCTGTTCACGCCGCGCCCGTCCTTTGGTCCCACTGAATAGTGCAGCTTTGTTAATGGATTGTTCTAAATCAAATCTTCCAAAACGGCCTCCCCCCAGTGTTTGTGTTAACCCACTTTCCTTTTGTTTGTCTCTTTCCCTTTCCGCTGTAATTTGTTTTGTTCCCTTGCGTGTCCCTGCTGATAGTGGGTCTTTGTGTGCGCCTGCGACGCAGTTGGGGAAACAAGATGTGGGCGAGTGTCAGGCCGGATTACACCCAGCCGGTTTCATCGCTGTGGCACCCACACACCGGGAAAGTTCTGACGAAAAATAGAAATAGTCAAACAGCCTAAGGACGAAGGCTGCTGTTTTCATATATGCTATTAGAATTTTGAAGAAACTAATTCCTCCCCTGCCTTCATACGGTGATTACTGTTCAGTCATTGATATGACAACTTATTTAAATGTTGCCTTTTAATGACATTTTGTGTGCGTATGCTGTGTCCTCGGCAAATGTTCCATGGCTAATGCAAGTGAATCATAATAATGACCAAACTCATTTGAACTCCAGCTTTAATTGCATTGTTCAAACTAATTTAACCATAAGATCAAACCGTAGCTTTGGATTATATGTGGGGAGAAAAAAATTAATTTCAAACTTCGTACTTCTTACTACAAAATGCAGTTTTCAAATTCTGATTTTATCTATTGAGGGTGTCAAATCAACATGAAGTATTTATTCTCTAAGCTTCATAACAGTGTTTTTGTCTTAAATTGCCCCTTTTACCAATGAGATTGTGGGTGTCAGTGAGGTTAAGCTGCACAAATAAGGGAATAATAAATAAAAAAGCTGAGATAAAGCATTTATTTTAAGTGACAAGGGCTTTTTTATTTACTTTTGGAGGAATTTTGATCCATTGTGTTTCATAAAACTGTTTTAATCCAGCCATTTCGGAGATTTTTTGGAGCATAAGCAGTCTCGTTAAGGCTACAGCAGCTCATTTAAATTTTAACTTTGAGTAGGCCACTCAAAAACCTTTCAATATTAATAAAATAAAACAAATCTTTCAGGATGGAGATTGCCATGACCCACTCATGTTGTCTTATGTATAAACAGCTTCTCCTTGAAGCTGCAGTCCGAGGAAGAGCGTCCGAAGGAGCAGAAGCTTCTTAAAGAGACAGCGGCCAAATTTCAAAGTGCCAAATTGAGTCAAATTTCTTTTATGTTTGATGTATACAGAATTTCTATAACCACTGAAAGTAATGTAGTTACTTGATTATGCTATTTAAAAAAAGCACTATGTGGCTGGAAATACGTAATAAGCACTTTTCCTGGGATTTTTAGCTTGGTAAAAATCAGATCTTTCTCTGCTGGGTCAGAATTTTGTGTGAAATTGAACTCAACATCTAAGTGTGACAAAAAACACTTAAATCAGGAGAAATTGAGGGGAAAAAATTTCAAAGCTGTTTTAGTCAACAGTGTCAATTGCAGTTCAGACCAAGTGACATCCATGCATAGAGGTCCATAAATAGTAAGAGGGTGTCAGATTTATATGATGCATGAGGGGGGGAAAAAAAAAAAAAGAAAACTAACATGTTTTCTGTGTCTCCCTGTGGCCTTGAACCTCTTTCATGTGGGAGCATCAAAGCGAATCAGGAAAAGTCGGATCTGAGAGCCCTCTCCTTCAACTGATTTGTTTCACTCTGCATGTCGGGAACTTCAGATCGAGCCTCGGAAATAAATAACATCAGCATAAGCACATGTGTGCACGAAAAGCGTATTTGCGAGTACAAAGGACTGTCTGCGATTAGTGAAAAATGACAGCAAATACAAGAAATCGCCGGTCTTCTAAGAAGTCAAAGCCACGCTAACCTTGCTTAATTCCTCCTCCTCGCTTTCGGCAGCACCCGCTCTTCAGTCTGCCCTCTAATAAGTGATGTCATCAGCCGTCACTGTTTCTGGTGGACGTTCCTCTGGGACAGCCCTCCGTTGGCGGCGAGCAGGAATGTCCTCTCCCGGGGCCCCGATGATCTAACTCGCAACTCGTTTTAGAGAAATCACCAAGCGGTTCCGCAGCGGCCCTCGCTCCGTGTGGACAGTATCTATCACATGCGAGCACAAAACCATGCAGACAGTTTTTGTTCCATCACAGTAACGGATCGGATCACAAACAGATGTGCTTGTGTATTATTTTTGTCCTCCCCATACTATAAACAAATACTGTAACATTGTCTGACTATATGTTTCGCAGTCACAATAAATGCATCAATTCTGTTATGTTTACTTTTCTGTTTATGATTGAAGCTAGCAAACTGTTTGCAGTGTGTTTTTTTTTTCAGCTTTTTGTGCTCAGTCACCACAAACTGAGTGGACTAATTTGTGATTTGCTGAAAATGTCAACAAATGGACAAGTGAACCAGACAAATAGCTGTTTTTCTTTTTGTGTTTTTTTTGCCCAAACCGTTAGTGAACTAGTGCTAAATGGTATAATTTGTGTGGTGGCCGATTCTAAAATGCGGTACTTGGGCAGTGTAGCTTTAATAGCCTGTGATTTTCAGTCTGCAGCTGGTCTGACTGCACAAGTTATGTTTCATTAAAGCCTTGCTCTCCGGTCACCCAATACATCACTCCGCAGATGGTGTCTGACTACGCTAACACCCAGAGGGGACAAACTCGATATATGCTACACAAGTACATATTGCAAAAGTTTTCCGACTTTGTGCACTTTCTCAACATTTTTTCACGTCACAACCTCGAGGGTCAATGTGTCGCATTGACATTTTATATGCAAGACCAGGAACAGGACGTTGCTGACTTTTTGAATTATCATTGCAAATGCAAGATACTGTGAATTATTCCCCATTCTTCCTAACAAAACAACGCAAAATTAAAGGGGCCGCATTAAATAAAATTGAATTTTTTAATTTAACATGTTTTGATGATTTTGCCTGATCAAAAACATACCTGAGGTGTCGCTTTGATTCTTTCGTGCATGTTTGAGAAATCCTTGAATCTCCCATGGCAACCATTCAGCCATTCATTGTAACAACTGAAGGTAACATAGTTAATTGTGCTATAAAATGATACTATGTGGCTGGAAAACACACAGTACAGCCCCTTTAATCAAACAGGATGAAGCAACTTTCAAAGGCATATATTTTCAATTAAAATTCAATTTGGACTTTGACTGGGCCATTCGTTCATCACCACATGAATACGTTTTGATCGACGGCATTGCAGCTCTGGTCATCATGAGCCGGGAAACTGAACCTTCATCCCGGTCTCGGGTCGTTGTGCGAGACACTACAGAGCAGACTGCGTCTCATTGTGCGCTCACAACAGAACCAACACGTTCAGGGTGGATTTATTTTTTTTTTTTAAAGCTGCTAACCATGCAAAGAGCTCAGAGCTGACAAGTCATGCCTGTGGAGTTGTTGTGACAAATTGCATCATGATGAATGTGGCGCAGCTGTGCTCGGCGACTGGAGAAAAAAACGCATTAAAATTCAGACGATTCAGTGTTAGCGTTTGACTTGGATGCAAGAAGTTTTATTGAAGCTGTAGAGATATTTGCACACCCAGGGAGTCATCACTGAGTGCCAGTAAATGGGGGAGAGGGGAGGATTTCATTTTACAAGGAGGGAAAGTGCAGAATATCAGCAACAAAAAAAAAAGTATTGCATAAAAATTCAAAATCGCTTTGCATGATGAAATGAGATTCGAGGGCGCCACTAGAACTGAGCTCTGCAGAGTAGTCATTTGCGCACAAAATCAGTTTATCATTTACAGAACATGTGTAACCCTAACTTATCCGAGTAAAAACGCACAGAACCAGGCTCTCCACCTCCGTGGACACAACGGCTCCAATGAGATCCACCATCATTAGAAACTAGCTCTACGAGAAGGTGACAGCTGTGTCAGCGATTATTGGGAAATGAAAACACACACACACACGCCCACACACATATAAAGAGGGGGAAAAAAAGCTGATGCTCCATGCAGGGTCTTGGATCATGGGGTGAGAACGATTATGAGAAAGTTGAGGAATCAGCTGTCGGATACATGGTGGGAGCTTGTTAATGATCTGAAGGCAGACTGGACCACAGTCACCATGAAAACCTGTCTAATAGTCTCAGTTCTGGCTTCAGGAGGCACATGTACAAATTAGCGGTTCGCTAACAATCATCAAACAGAGCACTGAGGTAAAAATGTTGCATTTTGGATGCATTTTTCAGCTATAGGCGTCGGTGGAGAATGTACAAGAACAACTACAGTGGAATTTAGGAACTGAACACTACAGATGGTTCATCAAGATGTCTTCCACCATGAAAATAATTCAAGACGCATTGCTATGACAACAATAAAATGGCTAGATTAAACGAATTCAGCACATAGTCCGTCTCCAGAGCGTAACCCCGCAGAACATTAGAAGGAGGAGAAAATTTAAAGAATTAAGAGGGTTTTTGAGTTTTTACTATTTTCTTCTTGCAGTGTGGAAAAACCTGGTGATCCACAGAAATCGTCGACGTTCTGGTCTTGCGAAACATGCCTTCTTCTCCAGCCCTATAAATCATGGTTTCTTAGGGGATCAAGTGTTTATTTCCACTTAAGAACGTGAAGAAATGTTTTACTTTATGCAATACCTATCTTTTTTTCATTGACATACAGTAGTATGCCTTCATATTGAAATTAAACTATTCTAAAAAAAAAAAAATCTACACTTTTAGTTTTCTGTGTATAGAGGGTAAATGTAAATATTTCCCCCTGTAAAAGTTCCCTGATTGCAGATAGCTTGGAATTTTTTTTGAAAATGGCAGAAAAGTGAGTCAAAAATACTTTAATTTAAGCGTGCGCTAACATGTTTCCCACACTTCTGTTGTTTTTTTTACTGTTTTCTTCTTAATTTTGTTCAGCTCATTTCTCAGGAAATGACCTAAAGCTTCCGCTGGAAGAAGAATTCAGTTTTAATGATCCCACCCTGTTGATTCTGCAATTCACCCTCTCTGTTTCTGCTTAATGAGGCCTTTCAATATCACCAAACAAGGCTGGTTGGCAGACTGTTTCTCACCGGGAATAAAAAAAAAAAACAACTTACTTTCCATAATGGGAACGATATGATTATTTTCAATTATACAATTTTGGAAGCCATACAATATAGCCTGACTATTGTAGAAAAAGCACAGTTTCCTTTGAGGCAAAAATATAATTACATGTAAAGATAATAATTGATATGAGTAACAACAAAGTCAATCATCTAAAGCATTTAAAGCATATATGCATTAAAAAATAGGAATACATCGCTCTCTTGCTCTGTCCATCCCAATTCATTTACTGTTTACTATTTTTAGATATTTGCTTAATTATTGCTTTATATTTCCTTGGACTGCTCTACTTTAACCCCTTCAGACCAATTTTTTTCTAGTGGACCAAAAAAATTTTGCTCAACTGATTTTTACTTCTTTTAAGCTTAGAAATGAAGGGGAAAAGAGACATTTTTTCCTATCTCATGTTTTAATATGTTTTTTTAAATGTCCATTGTAATGGACATCTCGACTAAATGAGCGTAGGATGTCTTGAAAACTTAGATTTTTCCCAGAGTTTCATATAATATCTAATTAGGCATGATCTCAACCTTATAAATTGGATGTTTGCTTAATTGTTTTTCAGTGTGCATGTCTGAATAGAAAATATATGATGCAAAATATAGTTTTGACTTTAGTAATGCGTCATTGAACTTTCAAATGCATTGGCATGTTATTTGCAGTAATGTAAACGGATTACACAGTTACCAAACAGTTGACAAAGCATCAGCTTGCTGGGTATTTTCACGTAATCTCTAATTTTTGGTGAACACCCCTGAAGCAGTTTCAGCGTGGCACAAAGCACAGCTGGATTTTACATGTGTTACAGTAGAAATGCGTATTATGGCTTTTTGCATCTGGTGGGCACTGACTTTTTTCCCAGATTTTTGTGTGGTACAGACCAACAATTTCATCTAGCAGGACAGCACCACCCGTTGATTCACTGTATAGCTTGAACACCTCTGGATGAGACACTTTGTGCTTTACTTCTCAATTTACCATCTAATTCCCATCCTCACATGACTTATTTCCTATATCCAAGCACTCAAGCGCAGATATCTCTCGATGTACAGTCAGTTCAAGAAAGTCTGGGAGTTTATACATCATTGAAAAAATAACATAATATAAAACCATTAACAAATCACAAAAATGGCTATGAAATGCTCATACATACTTCTTTTTTTGCATGGTAACACTTAATAATTAGGCGTTGTACAACATACAGAAACTCCTGATGTCCATTGGGATGGACACTCAACATTTTTAAAAAATCCTACGATTTCATAATAGAAAAAAATCACAATACCTTCAAATACTATCACTGGAAATACTTAACATTATACTGAGAGTAATTGTTTTTAGGCTGCTATGAACATAAATTAATATTTTGGATGGAAAACAGATGCTTACTCCTCCCCGTCTCTCACTTCATTCAGATGCTCGTCTTGTCTGATGCCTGAAACTCACTAGTATCAAGTTAACAGTCTGGACTTCATTGTTTTTGTTTATTAAGAAACCAATCTGTTAGATCCATCATGCAGATAACAAATTCCTTATTTTTTTATTGGTTTAATCCCAGAAAGGTATCATGTCCATTACAGTGGACGAGGGGTCTGAAGGAGTTAAGTGACACAAAGATATTTAAATAATGAATAAATAATAATAAAAGAAAAATCATAAAAAGGTGACCCCACGCCTCGCTGCTGGCTAGTTGTTTCTTACTGAGAGCCGTCTGAGTTCACTCAATATGATTATGTGAAATTGCTCTGACTTTCAGCTGACCCTATTTAAATGTCTAAGCAGCTCGAAGCAACAAGTCGCACAAGGTCAGCATGGGCCGACGGACGGACGGACGGACAGAGTTGCAGATTTAACTCGTGCTGCATCGCGCGGCTTCCTCACAAGACTGGTTTCTCTAGTTGTTTATTTCAAGAATTAATTTCCATAAGTCGCAAAAAAAGAATCAACAAGCTTGGAGCGATTACAACAACACGTGTTCTTCAGATATGGGTATTGAACAGAGGTCATGAAAAAAATAAAAGTCTGTTGATGGATTTATTAATCCATTAGATTTGTGCGCGAAAATGTAAATAATTAGTGCCAAAAAAAAACCTACGTTATTTTTATATTAGTTATGTGGCTTGCTATACAGATATTTTTATGTATTTTCATGACCCAACAATACAGTATGTGGCTCTCTTGGCTGTTGCAATAAAATAATTGATGTCTGTCTTCAAGCGGGCCCACAAATCAGTACAGCAAGGGACGTTTCTTTTTTCAAGAAAAATCAATATCTGTTTATTGTTCACCGCTTGGAAAAATATTACCATGAATAAATCTCCAGAGGAAAGAATCTCCTCAGCCTGCCCAACTATTTTCAGAATAGTTGGACAGGTATAAATGGTTTTAGTGTTTACCTTAGAACTACGGTAATGGAAATTTGTCGTTTCACTCAGACGTTTATTTGTAAAAACAACAATAATCAGTTGCTCACGGCATCGTTTTTACAGTGGACAGCAGTCAGATCTGAATAACTGCAGTGCATGAGGAAAGAAGTCGTTGCATTTGAGTAATGGAGCAAATGTAATGAGAGCATGACACAGATAGGTTTTAACAATGGGAACAGAGCATGTGCTCAATGTTACCGACCTGTATGGCATCCCATTCATGTCAGAGATTTTAAAAGATAAGAGGAAATCCTTCACGCAGAAATAATTACATTTCTTTTTTACTTTATGAAAGTAAAAGCTCCAAGCAGCCTCTGCTGTGTGGCATGTTCTTGAGAGCATATTTAACGATAGGTACACAGAACATAACAGAGCCAATCGTAGAGTATCACAGAGAGTCCCAGAAGGAGTCGGTGGAAAACGACACAAACTGAACGGCTTAAATACTGAGGGAGAGGAGGAAGCGATGAAGGAGTGGAGCTAATCACAGCTGGGGAAGAGAGCAGGTGGAGGAAAATTAGGAGGTATGAAACAGCTGAGCAGAAAGGCGGGCTGACAGGCTGGGCGAGAGGCGGGAGATGAGGAGAACAGAGGGAACCAAAGAAAGTAGAATAATAATGTAATTGTCTACTAGCCTTCGGAAGACTAATGAGTCTAATGGGGACAAAAGCCTGGTGCTAGTGCGGTGGGTTAGGGAGAACGCCTAGGTTTTACATAAATATCATTGCTAAAATGAATGGAAGTCCATACAAAGTCCTAACATTGGTACAAATACCAACTGGGGTGTGCTTGCGTGTGTGTGTAGGGGTGTGCGCGTGTGCTTTTGTTTGTAAAACCTTGTGGGGACTATTTTCCTGACACATACTACGTAATGGGGACCGAAGCCTGGTCCCCACAAAGGGAAACGCTGTTTTTGGGTCAAGAGTCAGATTTAGGACTAAGGTCTGAATTGAGTTTTGGATAGGGTTAGGGTTAGGTATGATAGGGTTAGGGTTAGGTTTAGGATAAGGGTAAGGTTTAGGCTGTAGAAATCAATGGAAGTCAATGAAAAGTCTCCACAAAGATAGCCACGCAAATGTGTGTGTGTGCATGCGTGTGGGGGTGCAGGCGCGCGTGTGTGTGTGTGCTTATAAAGCATGTGGAAGATGTCCAGAGAAAGGCCATCTGTCACGAACTCACCTCGGTTCTCCTGTCCTGTTTACCAACCTGCTTTCTCCTTTCTCAACAACACTCAGCTTCGAGAGCAGTCCTGCAGAAAATGAACAACTCCAACTGTAAAGCGAAGCAACGACAGATAAACACCTTGCAGAAAAAGAAAAGCTCAAACCCCAGCCCTAATGTAACAGTTCCTCATGCTGTCAATGATTTTTTTATTTTTATTTTTTCACATGTAGATGTCGATACATTAATGACACCACTTGCAGGATGTGTGTAAAAGTATTTAAATAAACAAATCTGTAGTCAGCGTAAAAATCCAAGCTTTAATTTGAGGAGATTTATTTTGCTGGGAAAAATTCCAAATTAAGAAATTATTGTTTAAAATTTTTTAAAAAATCACTCACAGCACAATGGTTGTTACCCTTGTCAATCATTTCATATTGGAAATTATGCCTCACTTTTTAAAGTGAGTTGGAATTTATAGGAATTTCTATTTAGTAATCCTGCTTCTTTGGTTTAGAAGTTTAATGTGAGACTGAAGACTATTTATTTTAGTGACCACAGTATGCTGACCTATGACCCATGACCTATGACAATTATAAGTAAGATGGTGAACTACTTAAAAGAATCATTGTATTCTTATGACAATGTTGTTGGTCCCTGCCAGACACATATTTATTTATTTAAATAAATGTATCCATTTAAATAATTAATTTTAATAATTTTTTAATGAAAAAAATCAGATCAGAACATCTATATAGTATGAGGGCTATACAAACACAAATGAATAAATAAATGAAATTACAAGAATAAACTTGTACAAGAATAATATAATCATTATATTACGAGAACAAAGTCATAATATTATGACTATTTATTCCTGTATTTCAATCCTTTTTTTGTTTTGCAACATAATTCTGGCAATATTATGACTATTCTCATATTATGACTTTATTCACATAATTTTATTCTTAAAAAACCCCCCAAAAAACCCAATTTCTTACCATAACCCCTCCGCCTTTCCATTTGATTTTTGTATTTGTTCTTTTGGTAAATCATTGCACAAAACCGATTCATATTTACCATTTTCCTCTTTGATGTAAAGCATGTACCTATGACAGCAACCTCGGGTGCCTATTAAGTTTTATACCTTTTTTCTTTTTTTTTGTAAACCTTTATTGCCTCAATAACAAGCTGCCCAACACGTTGGGGCTGCTGGGACTCGACAAGTCAGCGTATTTGTGCCTGTAATCACTCGGCGCAGTAAAACCCACCCGGCCAGGAAGTGTTCGGTAAATAACAACAGGAAGTGCCGTATTGACACGGCAAAGTCGGCAAGGAGATTAATGACGCGAGCGTACCGTAGGACCGCGCGATAATTGCTCTCGGGGGACATTAAACTTCCTTATACTCGCGTGTTTATTTGCGCGAGAGGAAAGACGGACCCAGAATGCTGTCGGCGCCGACGTAAATAAATCACAGCCGGGCTACATTCATCACCCAGGCGCAAATATAATTAGCCTGCCGCAGCGAGGGCAGGCCTGTGCTCCGGTGACGCCCGCATGTTTGCGCGGGCTTTTACAGCTTCATTTTTAGCCGGGCGGCTATCGGGGAGGAGGAGCGATGAGGCCAACATCCTTCATTCGCAGCGCCTTCGGAAGAGTCTTGGAACATCAACGGAGTCGTGAATTCAACATTCCGAGCCTTAAATTTTGACGTATTTGAGTTTTATTGCTCCACGGATGTTTGTAGAAGTTTGGGACAAGAGACCCATTCCTCTCTGGTTTTCAGGCGGGTTGAGGGGGTGGGGGAGGTTGCTGCTCCAGTCCTTAAAAATCCTGCAAGAAAAGAGTCACTCAGCAGAGAGCTTTAAAAGAACCGCTTTGACCTTTTACAGCCGAGTGAAAGTCTCCGCTTTAAAACGGGGGCTCAGCCGGAGCCACATCCACACACAAGCCGCTGGGCAGCGAAGATTTATGTGATAAAGCTTCTTGTCTCCTCGTTAACAATAAGTTCACCGTCTGGAGTAAAATGTCACATCTGAGAAACCCGAGCGGTTGAGCTGCCGGTAATGTGGAAGGCATCGATGTGTGATTTATTTATTTTTGACTGATCTCTGTAAAATATGTTTTTAGAATCCATCATTTTTTTCACACCTTATACAGCTAAGAGACCATAATAAAAATAAGAGCCCGCTTCACTGAACCCCATTGAAAACCTCACAGTTATTCCACCAAATATTGATCTCTGAACTCTTCCTGAGTTGAAACATTAGTTTTGTTGTTTCTAAATGAATATGAACTTGTTTTCTTTGCATTATTTGAGGTCTGAGAGCGCTGCGTCTTTTACGTTATTTTGACCATTTCCCACTTTCTGCAAATACATACTAAATTTTTGCTTGTGGTTTCGGAGACATGTTGTCAGTAGTTCATAGAGTAACAGAACAATGTTCATTTTACTCAAACATCTATCTATAAAAAGTAAAATCAGAGAAACTGATCATTTTAGGTGGTCTCTATTTGTTTTTTCTAGAGCTGTATGTGTATATCAGCCAAACGCGATCAAAATAAATTTGCAAAATCTGTTTTGGCACATTGACACCTTCCTAAGATCACAGCCTAAATCATTTTATTTGCTAAAAGTGATTTTTGAAAATAATAAAAAATCACCCCTTTTTATTGTCAAAAGATGATTTAGGAAAAAAGAATAAAAATAAAAAATCACTCTAGGGAAGAAAAAAAGAGACTTAGGCCATTAATTTAGTATTTTGGTAAAGAACAATTTTATTTCAGTGATTCTGAGCACATAGAAAGTCAACCAGGAAGTGGTTAGTTGTTTTAACTGATAGAAATCCGACGGAGCCACTGATTCACCTGTCAAACTTGGCTGGAGCCAATAATCTTATGAAGGGAAACAAAAGCACAGGTCTGGTGCACCGAGAGTATCTTCTCCGAATTGTCCAGTCCTTTTCCCTTAAGTGCCATAAAGAGTAAAGAGAGATTTGGTTTTTCCTCCCAAAACATTGAAGTTTAGTTTCTGTTGCGAGTTGTAAGGCCGAGCGTGGAGTGAACAAAGGTCCGCTGAGATTTAAAAGGAGTTTGACAATCACCTTCCCTCAGAACTGAATCAAAAAACAAAGAGAACATTTTAGCACTAATCATTCCCGGAGATTTCATTGGGCGACACAAAATAGACTAGTGACTCTTAACATAGCAGTTAATTGTTATACTTTGCGAAACTATCCTAAAAGATTTATCCTAAGTTTCCGGAACATCTGAATTTCTAGTAGACAAAAAAAAGAAGGAAAAGCCTCTTAAAGGTTCACCTATGAAAAAAGTTCCAGAAGAAACGTCACGTGATTTAACTCGGCAGTATCAAACCAAATTGTTTCCTTTTAATGCACAAATCTTAGCTCTTCAAGACATGGAAATGTGCAAAGTCTGGGACTTTTCACCTCATATCACCTTCAACCGCAGCAGTTCAGTGAGAGTTCAAACTCGGGTCAACTTACTGCATTTCATGCTGCACAGAAGCTGACGCGATTATACAATTTAGTGATTGGTTGTTTTTTTTAGTAACTCTTGTGAGTTTCATCACTCATACAGTGACGTCAGTCAATAACATACCATCATTTTTTATCTTAAATGTCAGTTAATGAGGTCAATGACATCACATTACTTTAAAAAGAAAAGCAGCAGCCATGTAAGTACAATTGTTTCTCTTTTAGTTTCAGATCTCCGCTTTACTACATTACAAGTCCTATCAAACTACAGACTTATTTGCTATCGCCGTGTCTGATTACATTAAGCGCTCGAGGTCTCAGTTTGGACTTGGAGTACATTCCTAAGTCAAACCTGCGCGCTTAGAGAGTCAAAAAGGTCAAAGTACAGAATTCCTGATCGTTCCTCAAGATAGCTGAAGCTACAAGTTTCAGATATATTGAAAGTGCAAGTGAGTAGAGAATAACATTGTGTCTAAAGTTTTGGGGGAAATGGCAGAACTTGTTCTGAATACTGAAGGGTTACAAAAGAGAATGCGTGTTCACAGTTCCTTTGGTGATTCTTTGAACAATTTGACTCTCAGAATTCTCCCGGATCGGTGCATAATCTGCGATGGGCTCTTCTTCTTTTTAAATCCTCCTTTATTCAGATGGGCTTGTCGCAGAGTATTCACCGAAACATCCTCACGTTCTTTAAAGGCGACAGGAACCTCGCTGTTTATACACGTCCCCATCTATGGCTACCGTTGAGCAATCAACCAGAACCAACATGAGAGAAGAGGAATGTTTGATTGCGGAACGCTTTTCGCTCCTGCAACCAAGTCTTGAACTTTTGTCTCAGGGGTCGCGTGTTCTTACGCCGTTCATGTACGCGGGTCTACTGGCTCGTCGCCTCCCTTCCTGCAGCATTGCTCGCTAGCAGGTACAAGCCAGCGATAATACTGACTGATGCCACATCACGCTGTGACAGGCACCAAGGGGGCCCCAGCGCATTTAGCGTCGCTTTTATCTCCCAGCATGCTTTGTGCTGTTGTTATCTGGTGTCTGCAGCCTGCTGCGGGACGACACGGTAAAACCGTCGACAACAGCCGCGTCGCTAAGCTCGCGTGGCACAGAGCTTCTGCAGCATTCAGAAGACGATTTTTTTTGTGTGTTAATTATTAGGGACACACTTGGCTGTTGTTAGAGCCGCCGCACCTGAGGGGCTTAGTGTGTGTGAGAGTCAGAGTCACAATAGAAAGAGGAGGCAGACATAGATGGAGTGTTGAAAGTAAATATTCGTGATTATTTTTCACACATCGTCCCACGTGCTGCTCCTCGTATTCCTACTCTGCGTGATCCATATGTTGCATTTGCGTGTCTCTTTCCTTCTGATTACAGAGACAAAAATCAATTCAAGCACCTGAACTTTAATATAAAATGTGGTGAAATATTTCACTTTGAACTTTACGACTTAATTCCGTTCCTTTCGTTTGCCTCTGCCTCTTAGTATTCTCCTGTTATTTTGTGTGTTATTTCTCAGGATCCTTACTGGCACAAATGAGGGAATAAAGGAAAACAGCAGCATGCTGTGAAAAGGTACTTGTCCTATTGTAGATTCCCTCCTTTTATGTTGTTGTTTCACACTTAAATGTCTTGGATCATGAAACCGAATTTAAAACCAAAACACCATTGGTGAATACAAAAGCAGTTTCCAGTGATGATTTCAACTGGAAACGCGTGATATATCGGCCGGTAACTGTAATTTCTTAACATAACTGTATCGTTCCAATACATAAAACCGGACCGATATTAAAAACTAATTCATTTCTATCCTGCTGCCATTTGTTTCTGGAGGGGCAGGGAGTGGAAGTTGGTCATGTGGTATTTGTTTGGTCATCTGACAGTGATGGTGATGCAGCGCTGGATTGTGGGAAATTTAACTGAAGCAGTGCTGAAGGTGTGGGGAAATATATGCGATATATGAAATGAAATGACATAACGTAGAGCTTTTCTGGACACTCAAGAACACTTTGCAATGAAATCAGTCACTCCTGCTGACACGCTAAAGGTGGCTATAGCTAAAGGTAGAAAAAATTAGCTAGTCGAACTCTGAATGGCTCAGAAGACAGAAAACAAAAAACTGAGGTCTTGAAGTTGCTAAGAAACAGATGAAACTTGAGTTTGATTTTGACGCTTGAAAAATCTCCAACTTGGCAGAACGGAATCAATTCTGTAAGGAAGAGCGGGCCAAAAGTCTTCCACAGTCATAGTTTTGCACATAAACCAGGTTGTTTTGTTCTTTTTTTTAACACCTTGAGTAATGAAATTTTTAAAACTACTTGCTGTATTTATTAAGGTTATCTGCAGCTTTTATGAAAATTTGTTCTGACAGACAAAAAGGAATAAAAGGAAATTAAATCTGTGTAAGTTCAAACTTAAGAGGTAACACACCTACGAGTGTCCAAATCTGTCAAAACAATCCAGACAATACACAAACATTTCCTGTTCGGAAATACCAGAAATTTGGGACCTGCACGTATCGGTGTGTGTTGTGGTGACTCAGGTGTGAATAACGATGAGCTGAGGGTACAAATGGAAATCAACAAGTCGTCACCCCTGGGCAACTGAGCGTGTGTGTTAGAGCTGGACGGAGAGAAAAAGAGAAGGAGCGAGAGAGCGAGTGAAGCTCTGAGTCATTCGGTGGAGTCGTTACCCAGAACCGAGCCACAGTGGCCCTTACTCCTCCTCACAGGCGGCCAAATGTTGAGTTCTTGTCCTGAGGTCCACATTCATAGGTCACATCAATCCAAATCAAGTCACATATCAAACCTCTTCATCTAATTAAACTGAACTGAGGTTAATTTTGCCGAAGGTGAATCCGGAGTGGACCAGCACACTGGGTTTGCTGAGCGTACAAATTGCAAATTACAGGTGGCAGCTAAAACAAGCAGGTCATTTAATTCCTACATTTTTGTCTCACTTTCCATTTTGCTGTGTAAACTCACTGAGCTCTTTGTTCCGTACACATTGCTGGAACTGGGTTGAACTGAAATTTTGCTGCCCGAGCTACCTTAGTTCTTCATGTCACTGACTCCATAAGATGTCATAAACTTTCGCTAAGATATTGCTCCATGTTGCCATGACGATAATGCATGGCTGCTGCAGATTTGTTGGCTACGCATCCCATGATGGTAAATGTAGAATTTCAACCACATCCCATATGAGCTCTGTTGGATCAAGACCTGATCTCACAATCAAGTTCAAGAAACCAGTTTGAGATTATTTGAACTTTGTAACGTGATTGATTACTTTAGATATTTGTATTTATAGGTTGTTTTTTTTTCTTTTCTTTTTTTTCTTTTTGATGTGATCAATCGCAAAAAGAGGAACAAAATAAGGCAAAAATATTACATAAAAAATAAGAGACGTCATGACTGTTTGCTATTAATCAGTGTCTGTTTTTATGAAAGTGTGTCACAATGGTGGGAACTCGAGTCACATGACTTGGACTTGAGTCAGACTTTAGTCATTAATATTATGACTTTGCTTGGAAAAATGTTCAGTGTCTTGTGACTTTACTTTTTACGTTTGCACCAAGGACTTGAGAATAATTAATATTTTACCCCAAATCTAAAGATTAAAACATATTCCTATTATTGAAGAAGCGCGGACCATTTCATTTTCTTATTTCACCCATACTGTATTAATAAACGGAGACGGTTTCTCTGCTTTTCCACATTCTGGTTGTACGTGTGCATGAGCTGCAGTGGAGCCAATCAAATTACATACATCCAAAAATGTCAAAACAAACATTCCAGCAAAGGTAGTTTTTTAAAGGTACATCAACTACAAAGAACTCAACAACAACAGCAAAAATAAATAAATAAAAAGTGAAACATGCAAAACATGCAACAAGAGAATCACAGACGGAGATGGGCGGTAAGAACAGTAAGTGGTACTTTCCTTTTGCTCTGATGACATAGCTGACGTTAGCTAGCTTTGTGATCTTAGCTCTCCAGGCTACGTTGATGATGCTGTTTGACGTTAAGGTGTATGTCATTTTTGTGGTATAACGTCCAGCTTGTTCGCTACCGATTACCGGTGGATGTTGAGCTGTTTCAGAAAGAGAGTTCTGCAGCTGAACTCTGGGGTCAGAGTTTCTCTCCATCACAATGCTGAAATGAATCCAATTCCGTCAGACGATGGATCATATAGTTGAATACATCTGTGTCGGGAAATCATATTGAGAATATATATTGTTTACTGCAGTCTGTGCATTTAGTCTGAACATGGTGTTCTGCTTTGGCTTTTTTTTTTTTTTTTACTGACTGTTTATTCTGGAAGGTTTTTATTTAAAGTAAGACTTTTCTTGCAGCAAAGTTTAAATGAACTGTACAATATGGAGGTGTAATTTTAGAAGTACTTTTTTAAAAACAATTGCAACATTTAAAAAAAAACAAACAAACTCTGAAGGACTTGAAATTCCAAGTTTCAGACTTGGGACTTGACGATTGCCTGTCTTGACTTGAGACTTGAGGATAAAGACTTGAGACTTGCAAAACAATGACTTGGTCCCCCTTATCTTGGTCCCTTTGTTAACCCACAAAGGGAAATCAAAATGCCAAAAAGAAATGGCGAATAATGATGGAAAGTCGCAGCGACTGGAACAAACACAAACAGGAGCTGAATAAATAATAAAAAGGATTTTTCTCTTCCCTTCCCCCCTCATGTCATCATTGCCTTCGTCCCGTTAATATTGATAAGGTTGAAGGGGAAGGAAAGACCCAGGCAGTGCATTCTAACTCTGACACCATCTTGGCACTTTGGGGCTTCCGAAAGTTATGACACAAGATTTAACATGAAAAAAAAAAAAGACTTGGTGTAAGCTTTAGGTAAGATCTGGATACCAAGGCAATTCCTGCCAGGAATGAACAAGACGCAGGAAAAATGAGAAACTGACAGCTTTTTTTTATTTTTTATTTTTCAAATGCCCTGACAACTGACAGCAATTTTGCGATCTGAGAGAATTCACAACTCCTTGGTATAAATGAAAACGTCGGCAACAACAACAAAAAAAGCTTTCTTCACTAGTTGTCTCTCAAATAAGCTCAGTTTGAATTGATTTCAGTGGCTTCACCTCTTGTTTTGTCTCTGGTTGACTGATGTGGCATGCAGTCGTTGGGCCCATTGTGAATCAGGTGGCTAAAAAAACCTTTTCGGCTTTTCGGGGGCAGGGGAATGTCTAAAGTCTTAACTCTTTTTAGGTAATAAAATATATGACTGACCGGAAAATAACAAAAGGTCTGTCTGAGAGTGTGTGGCGTCCTGTTCTCAGGAAGGTAGCTCTTCCTGTTGTGTGTGAAAGGTCTCAGGTAGAAGAGGATTCTTATCTGCAATGCAGCAGTTTGTGAAATGGAAGACAGCACCACAAATCTCCCAGGGTACTTGAAGTGCGCTGGACTGATCCTAGCATCCCTCTCCAAATTTTAGAAACTCAAAACGCCTCTCTGAATGTAGAGAGCTCCTCCAACGATAAGGCTGTTAATCCAACTGATTGGGGGGGAAAAAAAGGTATCGCAGACCTTTGAAGAGGAAGGAAAATGGTAGATGGTTGTCAAGATTCCTTTTGTACTAATAAAAATGTGAAAAGTGCGACATGATTTTGCATTCTGAAGCTCCTAAACAATTCCAGTGCATCCAAATGAGTAAACGGAGCCTGCCTGCGTTGTCATTCATCTAATTAAATTAAATTAAATACAGTTGATCTGCAAAGCAGTCGAGCATGCATGATGACGAATGTTTGAAGACTTTTCCTTAGGGAGAGATCAGATAGGGAAGCTGTTCAGGGTCGACGGGAAGATGGATGGAGCTAAATACAAGAAGCAATAATGGGAGAAAGTCCGTCGAAGGCTGAAAGAGAATTAAGACGAGGGTGGACGTTCAGCTTCTGGTGGGACAATATAGCAAGTGATGAAACAGAATGGTGTAAAATTTAGCTTTAGCTATCTGCAAAAAAAAAAAAAAAAAAGAATAGGCAAAAGTATCAGTCTTTAATGTTTTTTTTTTTATGTGTAAACCTGGTAGAGAGATACCCCAAAAGACCAAGATGCAGTTGCAGTAAAAATGGATCAGGAAAGTCACGGCACACTTTTTGGATTCTTATTTGAAAAAAACATTGTAAAACTTGTGTAGGAATTTATATTCACACCAGCCCTGTTGGCTCTAACTCTAGTTTTGTTTGGGGAGTTGTGAATGTGCAGTCGAGCTCTGATGCGATCTGTCGATAAACTTGGGTCTCAGCTCGGTTGAAGTGAACTCGTTTGAATTTATATGTGGATCCAAGCGGACTGGAGACCGCTCCGAAAGCAGGAAGTGGACTGTAGCGCAGGGCATTCTGGGTAAATACAACCAAAACAAAACACAAGAATGGAAATGACTCATGGTTTTTTATCAACAACAAAAAAGAAGACAATGTACAACTTCTAAAATCGAATCCATTTTATGTTTTACGTTGTGCTCATGTCTTCTCCTGAGGTTTTTGAGTTTTTTCCTCCAGTAGTTCTTGGTGCAGCGCCACCAGAGAATGTCGCAATTTTGGCACCCAATCAAACCGCATCTACCAGACTGCCAGGTGTGAAAACACCATTAGTCTGTCTCGTAAATTCCCAATGAAATACATTGACGTTTGTGGTTGTAAAATGAAAAAAAAAGTTAAGTGGGTGTTACAGCAACAATGCCGAGGTCCAGCTTCTCTAATGAAAAGTCGCTAATGTTTATTTTGTTGATCCCACAATGGCTGAAAATAGGAGGCTTGACAGCGTGAATCAGCGAACAGAAATGTTCGTGGAATGATCATTTAACCGTACAATTGCTCAGTTGAAATGTTCTGGAAAGCTCCCACTGCGCTCATGACCTCTTAGCTCCTCGCCTCGACAGTCCACAGAATTTTATTTTCACCCAGTCGGCCCCCAACAACAATATTTGTTTTACTCTCTTCCCTGGTCGCTGATATGAGACAAACAGTAATCTAGTCTTTTAGAGCTGAAGGCAGTGTGAGTTCATGCCAGCTGTGTGTAAACAGCTGTGTCATCTGAATATGCAACTTTAGTGTCTTTTATTCTCCTAAATAGAAATGAAAAAAAAAATTATTTTCCCTTTCAGCTGATGGTCATGTGTTGGATTTAATGCTTCATCCGCCCATGGCTATCTCTTTATGCTCCAATGGAAAGATTTTAACCACAGAAGGGCCATATAAAGGCCATCTGCCTTTCTCATTAGTGCCAACTTTCCGGCGTTTCCCTGTCAGATGATAAAACTGTGTATCAGGAGATATTTTGATGATGAATTTTAATCTGATGGCTTACAAAGAAACGCTTTAGCTTTTGTGCTACAACTGTTTGCGGTCTAATGCCACTCTGCTACCTTTCAACGTTAATGCTGTTTCACAAAATGCGATTAGTCCATAATACTCCTGTGGAAGCACAACTAGCGAGAGCGCACATTCACTGCGTTTCTGCTGCATAATGGTAAGCAGCTCTAAAATCGTTATTATTTTAAGTTGGTATTTCTCTCTTTTTTTTAACTTTAAATATTTTATGCTCAAATTTAATCGGACTTGAATTTGTTACAAAATGACAACCGTTGAACTCCACCTGCTGTGACATTTTGTAGAAAGAAGCTAAAATGGCTCCCTTTTAGATACCATAGTGATTGTCTTTTGTTAATACGTTCATCAAAACTAAAAACTAGCACGTCAGTTTTTGGATGTGGTATTTGTAATTTGATCACTTTTGAAGTCTTTATTAGATTGTTGTTTGAAAACTCTTTCCACATGAGTTTGTTTCTTTATGTTTAGTTTCTCGCTTGTTTTTTGTGTTCTGTTTGTATTGTAGCTTACTCTCTTAGATCAGTGTTGGTCTCTTTTCCCTTAGGTCGTAATCCCCTTTCCGTCTAGTTGTGCTCCCTTTGAGTTAAACATTCACCTTCTCTCAGTCCCCCTGTTTGCTCTCTCAAATTAATTCATACATGGAAAGAAATTGATAGACGGCTCTCTATTTTAAAATGAAAAAAGAAGAAGAAGAAAATCCTGCATGTTCTGTCGCACTTGCTCTGATACTCTTAAATGAAAGCCATCGTGGCAAGAAAACAGCCACTGTCGAACAAAAGCTATGGGAAAGTTCAATTTAAAGTTTGTGACACACCTTGTGTGGAACAGAGGAAAATTGTGGAAGGACTTTTTTTTGTCAACAGGGACAAGGAAGTTGGTTAAAGTTGGTGGGAAGATGTACAGTATGATGCTAAATATTGGAGGAGTATGCAAAACACTTCAGAATGGGGACAATGAGATCCACAAAGGAAGGGCTTAGATTAAAAGATATTCATTTGTTTGAATGGACCAGGCAAAAATTCAGACTTAAATCTGATCTGGGACATTGCTTCAAAAGTTGCTGTTGGTCTCACAGACATTGAGCTATTGAAAAAAAAAAAAAAAAGAGTTGGCACCAATTTCAGTGTGTAGCTGTGCAAGGCTGGCAGAGACATACCCCAGTAAACGTGCAGCTGTGCCTGCAGTGAAAGGTGCTTCCACAAAGCATTGGCTCAAGGGGATGAATAAAAAAAAATGCATCCTTCACTTTAGGGTCTAAGGACATTTTTTATTTTCTTTTATTTCATAAACAGGCCCCCATTTTATGCTGGTCTCAACATGCATCAAAATTTGAAGGTGCAATATGACAAAATGTGAAAGTTCAAGAGGTAAGAGGTAATGTACTATTGATCTGTTGTAAAGGAACCAACAAAACAAATCCTTCATGGATTCTCTTTTTTGTAGTAAAGTTGCAACTTTGCTTTTCTCTGCTAAAAAACAGACCTGACTATAAGACAGAGAAAGCTGTTAGTTTGCTACACAAACTTTGGACGGCTCCGGGGTTATGTGGTAGTAAAAGGGAGGGCAGGACGAAGATGGAGAGGGCCTCAGAAAACCTGGCCCGCCGTCGTCCCCTTTGGCTGCTGGAGGCACAGATGCAGCAGTTGTTTTCCAGAGGGTTCAGAAAGCGGCACCAAACATAAAGCGGACGAAAAGTCCGAATGACACTAAAGCACAAAAAATAATACTAAAAACCGAACAATGAAATTCCGACACAAATGTGCCGTTCGTCTCCGTTTTGAGTGTGTTCACAGATTTTTATGTCCCAAGAAAATTGCTAAAAGATGAAATCATCCCCAACCAGACGCCACTAATTTGCTGAGTCAACCCGCCCTCAGATTAAAAATCAGATTTGAACTGAGCCGTGTCAAATGCGGTACAAATGCTAAAAGAAATCCACATTCGCTCTGCTGTGCTCGCCCCAGCGTACGAGCAATCGGCGAGAATCATGTGGGTCAGTCAGACGGGCTGATTCAAGACAGCTGAGGCTCGAGGTTGCAGTCGCTGGCCATCTCCGACGGGGGGCGACGGCGAGCCGTTTCCCCCCCCTCCTCCCCGCCTTCGGGATCTGCACCCACTCTCCTCTGAGAACCGCACATGCTTGCGTCTCCATACATCCAGCCTCTCTCCCATGTGACATAGCAGGGAGAGAGAGGAACGGGAGTCTGCTTGAAGGCCAGACAATTAGTGGCTGTTGGAGGGAAGGCATGGCACACATAAAGGCTGGGAGAGAAGATCAGGACTGACGGAGGGGAGGCAGGATCATGGAGTTACATCAGAGAAAGATGGCTTCTATTTGAATGTTTAATGGCCACCAAGCCAGGGGGGGAATAAATAAAATAAAAAATCAGCTTTATTACTTGACCGCTGCTAGCTTTAAATCCTATGGAAGACCAAAAGTGCCCTATCAAATCAAATGGAAACATAAACCAATACATGTATTTTGATACAATTGGAGATACAAACATTAATAAATAGGTACATTTAAAAGTTTCTTGCCATTTATTTCGAAAGACATTTACTTATTTATTCATATTTCTGCTGCTGACTTGCTTTATATCAAGACTTCTTTTCTTTCTGGCTTACTAATTAAAGTCAAAATGGATGGCTTGCGCTGCTAGAAACAAGACGAGTGTTCTGAAGTTAAGTTCCCGTGCAGGTCAGCCAATTAGACTCCAGGATGTATTTAACAAGCTGTAGTGACAGTTTAAATGATGTCTTAATAGACCGCTCCCAATGCCAGATGTAAGAAGGTGTAGAGCTCTTATTTAGGCGGCTTTGATGCCACAACCAATTTATTTTGGATGCATAAAACTTCTTTCATGCAAGCAAATTACAATTCATTGATAGTTGGGCAACCCTACACATTAACGTCAAGGTTGCATAAACAAAAATAGAGTAACATTCTTTGTCTTTGTTGCATGTATCATTCCTAACAAGCAGATACATAAAACAACTGGTTTAATACTTAACTAATTTAAAAAGGTTTTAGCAAATAATTAATTCCTAGGAAATTTTGTCAGGGATGGCATGATAGGTCCACCAAAATAAAATAAAACTAAATAAAAATATAACACTGCATGGAACAACAAAATTATTATTATTTAGATATTCAGCAATAGCTTAGCTTAAAATCCAAGCATGATTGCAAAAAAAAGTAAAATTATGAGATCATCAACAGCATACTTGATATGTTTTTATTTTTAAAAAACATATAAAAATTGAATGTCCATTATTTCAAAGTACAACTCAACCCAAATCTTGACCTTGCTTAAACAATAACCTTAAATAATAATAGTTATTAGCATGTCATTTCTTGCCAAAACAAACAAACAAAAAAAAACACTTTTGGCAAAAAATGACTTGGGCCATTATTTTAGGAAGTGACAATAAAATATCCTGGTATCGTCCGAGGGTGGCCATAAGTAAGTAACATTAATAAATTAATTACTAAATTAACAAATCCACCCATCCATCCATTTTCTTACACCCTTCGGGAGCTGCTGGTGTCCATCTCCAGCTAACGTTCCGGGCGAGAGGCGTTACTGCACCTAGTCATGCCCATGATTGCACCATAGGCATGCTGGGATCGCGCATGGATATTACTTGCGCAAAATCACAAAAAAATGCAAATAAACAAAACAAAACAAAACCACGATAGGGGAATGACAACCATGTTTCCCATCTTGCTAGTGAACATTCTGCAGGGTTTACAAACATGTTACATCACAAAGGTTTCCACCGGAAGAGGTGGAAGGGAATTACACATAAGCACGTGCAATTTCTCAAAACCATTATCATTCTCTCTCTCTCTCTCTCTCTCTCTCTTTCTTGCGTGTATCTTGAATTCGGGTCTATCTGAACTCAACTCGAGCACGCGCACACACCTAGTCACAAGCGAGCTTTCACACACTCGTCCACGGAGAGAGAGAGAGAGAGAGACAGAGAGGGAGACAGAGAGGGAGCGAGCAGTTGAGCGAGAAAGTGGGGGACGGAGTGATGCTCTCCCGCCGGAGAACAGAGCCTGACTCCGGCCAGCCAGTCATCAGCGGCAGCAGCAGCAGCGGCGGCGGCAGCGCTGTCCTCCCCACCGTCAGCGCCACCGCCACCCGCCCCGCACACACACACCCGGGCTGGCGAAACTGTCAATGAGAAAAGGAGTGTGTATCAGGCGCGGAGCACATAAAATCGCTCAGGGTTTTTACAACAAGGACCCAAAGACCGGAGGGTACTCTGTATGCCGTCGGCGGCATGGCGGCGGGGGCAGAGAGAGAGAGAGACAGAGGGAGGCGTGCGCGCGCGTTTCCTCGCAGGAGCGGCGCTTTGGGACTGTGATGTCTGACGGACGCGGAGAGATGCTGTGAGCTCTGGTATTAGCAGAGCCAGCTGCGCACCCACCGAGCCGCTCTGTCCCCTCCCTCCCCGCATCTCATCCCCAGCATTCCTGCTCTCTCTCCCAAGCGCCGACCATTCGCTCAAAGAGGGGAATCGGCTCCACACGGCTCGCTTCGCTCACTTGGGTCCCGCGCGGAGATTTTGGCAGGTACGTGCGGCGGCGCAGCGCGTCCGGGGCGCTGGACGCGCGTTTTGCATGCTGTGTTTAGAGGCGGGGTGGGGTGTGTGTGTGTGGGGGGGTGGTGGATGGGAGACCTGTGACTGGCTGGACTTTGTTGTATTCCTTCTTCTTCTTGTTGCTTCCCTCCCCCTCCCCCTGTGGCCCTGCGAGTGCATTAATGAAACGTTATCTGGGAAGGATGCGGGCATCATCTGTCGATGCAGCCGACGTGAGAAATACGACAGTGCGAGGTGGCGTTCATATCCGTGCCAGCTGTTGCAGTTTTATTCCGGATTTGCACAGCCCGGAACACTGTCGATCCCACAAAATTCCCACCTCTCTCCCCACGCCGCCGCTTCTTCTGCATAACGTGGCCACAACACGGGCGCATGTGATCAAGCTGTTTGTGTCAACACCGACCCAAATTCCACTCGATCCCGTCAAGACAGCCCAAGAAATAATATGCTGATGGATGGAAGGAGACAATCTGTTGTGCTACTGGCTTGCTTCCTAAGCTGCAGGCGGATATTCCTCTATTTGGAAATGGACCACTCAGGCAGAATGAAGCTAAGGATGGGCGTGAGGGCAATATGATCTGAGGATGCACACACCCTCTCCTCTTGCTCTGCTCCCACTTGGTGTATGCTGCTGCTCTTCAGCAGCGAATGCATGCGCGAGAGCAGTCATGCAAGGAGGCATGCGTGGCACATGTGTGTGTTTTTCATGCACGGCTGCACAACACAGATAGATGCACATTCGTGCACACAACCACAGTGTTTTCTATTTATTTATTTTTATTTTTTTCCGTACCTCCTCCTCATTCACACTCGACCATAATCCATAATCGTATGCTCTGGAGACATGACGTAACACGTAATCTTGTCTCATCTATATGCATCAGTTTCTAAAAAGGTTTGCAGAAAAGCTCTCTTGTCTCAGCCAGAAGGGAAATGGGAACAAACAGTCCTCCACAGCACGGGAGCATGATGAGCTTAAATTGGCTTACTCGGGGGTTCGCATCAGTCGACGCACAACCAGGCATACGCTGCTGCGAGTGGAAATAGGCTAGCATGCTTCCGACTCACACTCTTTTTTTTTTTTTTTTTTGCTCCAAAGGGGAGTGGCGGCGATAGTACATGCTGTACAGGTGTTAAACTGTGGAGCGCACTGCTGATCGCAAGAGGAGAAGACGAGGAGGGAAAGTCTGGATGTTATTGCAAGACCTTTTTAAAAAAAAACAAAAAAAAAACAAACCCAAAACAAAAAAAATTGCAGCACCTCTAATCACAGGGAATGCTTTTACTAACCCCCTTTTCTCCTGCTTCTCTCAGTCCAAAACCGGAAAAGGGTGAAACGGGACAGACGGTTTCAGAGAGCCACTAGAATTCCGAGATTTATTTCGTCACACGAGCCACTCGTCTCTTGACCTGTCAGGACTGCTATGAAAAAAGAGGTTAGGCTGGTGAAAAACGAATCGAAGAAGATGCCTATCATTTAATGCAGACCAGAGTGGCCGGTCCGGTGACCTAGAATCTGATAACTGTGTTGGTTTTGAGCAATAATCTTGTGGCAGCAGAGAAAAGGATATATAGTAACTTGACTTTAAAAGAAAACCAGCAGGTTTTTGTAGTGCCATCTTTAACATATGGTGGTTATTTTAATCTTAATGCATAGACCTTAGCTAAAGATTAAACACCTGCTAAATTCAATAAGTGTTTCCCCGTTTTGTTGGGTTTTTTTTTGCTCTTTACAGAGAAAGTTTTGGAAGAAAAAGCAAATACTAACTAACTAACCAGGCTATCTGCTGAGGCAGTCACTTGTAATTTGCCAAATGTGTTTCTTAAACAATGTAGCTTTAGTTGTTATCTTCTTTGGCTGGCATACCAAGGGTAAGCTTGTATTACGCAACTGCAATTCTTCAGAACATCTCCATTTCTCTTTTTTTGTGAGCAAAGGAGCTTTTTTTTTTAGCAAGTGCAGCAACAGGTGGCAAAGGTGAAACCCTGTCCTACTCCATGCTCCAAACAGTTTAGAGATAACCTCACTGACTCATTAGCCACACTGAAGTTTCCTTAAAATGACTTTAAGCACTTAGGGACAATATGACCTGAATGACTTGTTTTCAACCCTAACTTTTGAAACCCCTAGTACAGAACGGTACATTACATCATGCTTTTTAACTTTAATTCACAGTTGCACGTGTGTATTTCGGTCCCAGAGAGATTTTCTAGAATTTTCTGAACATAGAATATTTAATGCACATTGCAGACAAAGCCACATTCTCTGATGAGCTGAGGCTGTACTACTGCAACTTATTCTCTGGAAACCAATTTTCGCTTCCCACTTATCTCCACTGATAGGATTCCGAATGAGTTCTGCCGAGAAGAGAATCTACTCAAATTGTGATCAAGTTTCTCCTTTGTAACCAAACATGCTGCAGAGTCGTCCTACAGAAGGCGTGTCTGCAGATCCGACAGTCGTTCATGTTAAAATACTCGTGACCGGCGATGTAGGGATCCAGTTATTTGTCATTCCCCTTTCTTAATTCTTGCATCATTACTCTCTAATGGGATGATACAGGCAATACCTCGTGGGCATTAGTAAGTCATTTGAGCATCAACTCTGGCTCACCAGGAGGACGGACGCTTCATTTGTCAAACCTTAACATGCGGATGTCGGGATGTTGGCTGTGCGAAGTGAAAGGCACTCCTCCAATTGATGAGCACCACTCGTTAAACACAAAGTTTGTTTTTTTTCCCCATCAGTTTGTCCAGACAGAGTCAGAGTCATATCTCACATACCACAGTGAAGCATAATGGCACATATTAGGAGCTGCACAGTAGAGTGTGATAAGCACATACTGTCAGAGATCCCAGATATGAGAAGCATTTAAGATGAAAGCAGGACTGGACAATAAATCAATAATGATATATATCGTGGTAGAGACATTATCGATATCAATAGATAATACATCCCAATGGAATATTCAACTCCAAACCAAAACTGCACTGCATTCTGGGGGATGTAGACAGAGGAAAGGCTTTAGCTTCTCGACCGCTCTTGGCCAGCTGAGCAACTTGGGTGGTATCAACTAACTCACCCACCGTTTGGTTACCTAGCAACAACTTGTTGAGTAGCTGGCGCAGCAGCGGTTTAAGGTTTTCGCCACCGTGCCTCATAGCTGCTTAACAATAAAAAGAACGGCGTCGAATGGAAGCTATTTAAAACGGAGATTAAAAAAAAGCAAATCAATAATTATTGATATTGACTGATATGAAATCGTGATATATTTGTTAGCCATATCGTCCAGCCATAGATGAAAGGTATATAGAAAAGATATAGAATAGAATAGGAATACCCTTTATTGTCCCACACAGGGGAGATTCTATGGTTAGACCAGTGGTTCCCAAAGATTTTCTTCTGGGCCCCCACAGTGGTTCCTGAAGATTTTCTGGGCCCATCTATGGATTACAATAAAATCCCCCCCCAAAAAGAAATAAAATATCAACTGGGCACACACATCGTTCAACCAGACATAAACCTATACACATATTTTGTTTTCAAACTCCACTGAAGTTTATTTCACACTTCAGGTTGCAACAGAACACACTACAAACCATCTTTACAGTGAAACACTTTTGTGTAACTGTTTTTATTTTTATTCATCCATACCGCTAACCCACCCTCCCCCTGCAATGGCACTGCGACGCCCTAGGGGGCGCGCCCCACACTGTGGGAACCACTGCATTAGACAACAAAACAAAGTCCCTGAAATCGACAATATTATTATTGCTGTTCAAATCAGCATAAGCTATCTGCAATGTGCAACAGCAGTCTAGATTAATTATATTTCTAGACCAGTTCTAGACAGAGCTTCCATAAAAAAGCTCTAGAGGTGATATCACTTCGGTCTGTCCATCCGTAGTATCTCAGGTAAGGATTTAAGAGCTGGGTATTTTGTTAGAACCCCTGACATCCAGTGGCTTTCATTTGGACAGTTTAAGTCAGTGGTCCTCAAGAGCTACTCCCCTGCAACTTTTGGATGCAACCCTTTTTCAACACTCCTGAATCAAGTTGCTGAATTCCCTGAATCAGCAGGTCATTCCTAGGTCTGGTAATGAGCCATTCGATTCGGGTGTGTTAAAGAAAGGACACATCTAAAGGTTTCTGAAAAGTAGCTCTCGAAGACCAGAACTTGGCCATAACTTGGGTTGTCTTTCGATTGTGCCACACTCGTCCATTTTCAAAAGATAGATTGAACAGGTCTACTTGAGATGTTAAAAGGTTCAGATAGCGAGTTTTTAAATAAAATCTGATTCATCACCTTTAGAAGTCACCACTGCCAGGTGCTAAATAATGTTAATCGGTTTTATCAGAGTAAAGGTGGCCGAGTGCAGATGTTTTTAGTTGTCCATCTTTTTTTTTTTTTTTTAAGTTACGTTTTCCTTGCGTTCCATCGTTATACACTCTGTTGTTGTGCTTTATCACATGAAATCCAAGAAAAATACTTTCAGTTTGTGATTGTAACGTGACAAAAAAATGTTCAATTAGCAAGACATTGTAAAGGAAGCTCATCCTGGTTTCTAACCCTTGGTATTTAAAGGCCAGAACCGTTGTTACGTTCTTACAACATTGAAAGAGACAGAAGGACCTAATACCAAATTCAGTTTTACTGAGACGTTTTCTGTCGTATCTATCTCAATCATTTATTCTGTTGTGAAAAAAGAAAACATTTGCAGATGGTGCGTTGCATCACCTTGTAATTTCACAGAATATTTATTTTGTTTTCTGTCAGTTTATCTTCATTGCTAATGTAGGACATTCTCCTTTTTAGGATTTACATTTTACTTATTAGTTATGCTTACTGGTATCCGGTTTGATAAGAAGAAAAATTACATTATAACATATTAATGTAATTAATTAAAAGAAAGTAAAAAAACAAAAAACAAAACATATCCAGGAAATACATTCTTCCTTTCATAGTGTTCAATATTTTGTGCAGATTGGGACCGCTGTGCCAGTAACTGTAGAACAGGAAAAGAAGAAACAAAAATCAGCATTTTCTTTGGCAGCTTTAAAAAAAATTACACAAACTTGGAAGCGCTTTCAAGAAAAATAAATAATCTGTCAGATTTTATGTGCATTTTCAAATATACTAATGGATTGACGTCATCACGATGGATTTTCCTTCCCTCCTCACGTTTGCTTTCAGCGTCTAGCTAATGTTGCACGATATAAGTCGAAAGTTTATCACTCAAATATACAATTAATTTGAGATCCCCATGAGCTCTGATGGAGACAGTTGAGGCAATCTGTGGACATATGCTGCTCATGGGTGGACCGTTTTGGATCATGACCCATCAGCTGCAGAAAGGCTGCCTCTGGCTATACGCCAGTATGCGAGTGAGTAAGCTGAGTCAGGAAACTCCTGCTACCAACTATGGTCACTTTTATTCATTAATTTTGGATTGCAAAAGAGAAAAAAAAAAAGATCCTGACTGTTGATTACTTATTCTTTCAAACTCAATAGATGCCTACATCTGACCTGTATTGTTAATTGGGAGGGCTTGGACGACTTTGTTAACAGTTGGACGAGAGCTTGAGTAAACTACATGTAGATATATCAGTGTTTTAGAAACATGAATTGATACCGGATTCAGTCTGTCATGCAGTGGATGTGAAAAACAGCAACAACAAAAAAAATCCGAACATAAACCAGCGGCCAGTATTTTTACGTTTTGTCAGCCAATGCATAGTCCTTCTTCTGAGGCCTACAATAATAGCTACCTGTGAAGCTGCGTTTCACAGCTCATTTGAAGTGAGCATCTCTCTGTGGTCATGAGACTGTAGACAGATCAAGCTCTAAAGCCCAGAACTAATGCAGAGCAGCTGTCAGATCCTCTGAACACAACATCCCTCTATTTTTCTTTTTTTTTTTTTTGACTCAGTTGACCGGTTGCAATCTAAAAACACACACACCTCTCAGAGCTACCCGCAGCTGACTGAAGCTTAAACAATGCATGACTCAATGCCTCTTTTTTCCCCCCCCCCCACAAGTATTGAAAGATTGTTATTTTCTCTTCTGTTCAACTATATTGTAAGCGTAGGTGCTGAACCATACTAATTAAACTAATTGGAACATCAAGCGTTCGACAGTGTAAGTGAATCACCACTTTAATTAGTAATGACGCCCACATCTTTCATTCCGAATCAGTATGTGGCAAACATAAATGTGCATTGTGTCTTAAGTCAAAGCCAAACTTTTTTTTTCTTCTATGCTTTTAAGTTTAGTATAGCATCTTAAAAATAGAAGGATGCAATAAAAGTCTGAGTCTATAAATGTAAAATATTACTTTAAACATTCCTTATTAAACCAAATTCAAACTTTCACATTAAAGCATATCGTTGCTGTCTGTTCTGTAGACACTGACAACAGTATTGTTGCGCTGAAGCAATTAGAGTGATTGGCCAGCTTCTCGCTCTTCAAGCTAAAGACATCAATGTAGCCACTGGCTGTATTGACCTTTAGTGACACATACACACATACTTGATTAAATGCAGTGTGACATTTTTCACTTTACGTTTTAAAGGGCCTTTAGCATATAGCCAATTAGTTTAGACCTAATTTGGAGTGTAGTGCATTTTGTACAAAGTTTTGTTTAATATTTAACTGTAGGAAAAGCCTAAAAAGCTGCAAATTTGTATTTTTTTCCCCTCACACTTCAAATGATTCTGTATGTTTTTGAAAAAGAAAAACACTCTACTCGGGACAATGACCAGGATTTTGGTCATGGCATTTTGTGCATTTTGCTCAGTTACACCGTTATTTAAAATTACAGGGTAATAACTTTAATGAATGGAAATGCTATATTTTAAGAGCATTGCAGGTACAATGGGGAAAGACTTGGACTCGAGTCACACTTGAGTGGACAAAACAAACACTTGAGACTTGACTTGGACTCCCCTGAAGACACGACCTAGAATCATGTTGTTGCATACAAACTTTATTTTGCATTATTAGGATTGAAAGCTAGATGGTTTGTAAGGTACCGACTGCACAGATGATCAACCTAATGTGTATATTCTACTATGAAACGATACATTTGTTGTGTTCCAAACCATGGGCGGTTTGGAACACAACATGTTTATGTTTTTAGTAACATAAACATGTTACTAAAACATGTTTATGCTACCTGTAGCAACATGACATTGAAACTAATCTCTGTATTGTCAATTAAATTATGTGTTGTTTTTTTAAATTACAGCTTCTTTCTCTCTTGCTGATAGGCTAGCTCTGTCACCACAAAAAACCTTCTGGATTATCTAAATAACAGTACTTCCTGTTCATTCAGAAAGTCAACATTTTCTGTCATTGACTCCCTAAACTGTGCCTTGCACATTCTGTTGTTATTTATAGCACTGGAACATGTTTACTGTTTAGACTTGACAACAAAGCTTTTAAATTTAGATTTAGAACATGATTGTCTGATAATATTTTAAAAAATTCTCTCTGTTTTAGAGAGAAAACAAAACTCTAAACCAGAGATAGAGAAAAAATAAGCACTTTGATTTATTACTTGTCATTCTGTTCTGCTGCCTTTCTTTGAGAATAAGTGCATTTTTATTTTTGTTCTATTGAATAAATATCATGCTTCATAAATTTTAAGCACATTTCAGTGCAGTTGGTAACACTGTTTGTATGTTGATTTTTGAAGAGGATGTTTTATGTATTTCCCAAGCACACAGTGCCAGTACGTAGCACAACCAAGCAACTGTGTTACTTGGAAATACTACTTAAATCAAAAAATAACTTTTTATTTTCCTCTGATGCTTTAAAATTGAAGTTTCTCTTTAAGAAGCTCCAACTCTTTCCAACATCCCCCATCAGCATGTCATAACAACAATGTTTCTCAATTATGCAAACAGTACAGTTTGAATTCCTAACCAGGAGAAAGGTTATTGGTTGACTAAATTTCATGGATTTAATGACTTGAAGCAAAAGACTTTAGACTAGATTTTAACGCTGGATTTAGGCTCCAATCAGTAGAAACTATCTTGCAAATTCAAACTGTAATAGGTGGGTTTTAAAAATGTATTTATGTATGAACTTTATGTTTACTCTTGCGTGAACAATTTCCCTTTTTTTGTCTTACAGAGAACTGTTCTTTTTCCTGTGGAAGACAACTGGATTTAAAAGTCTTTCAGCCTCTGGACAAACTGTGGTTTTAGTGATTGTGAACTCGGCTTCTGTTCTGTCATTCAGCGCCTGAATATGCTTGGCTCGCCCATACTCCATTACAAGCCAACCTCTTCTTTCACCCGATGATAAAAACAATCCACCGGATTGCCATCCATGGTTTCTGCGCTAATCAAGACTGTGTTATTCTATATTGAAAAGATTTGCAAAGGAATGTTTACAAAGAAATTGGCAAACCCAATTAAGAAGAAAGAAAGAAGTGAAAATAAAGAGCCCAAATTAACCTCTGATTTGCAAGCACATAATCTAACTCTCTCAACCACTCTAAAGACAACTGTCAAAAAGATTTCCAAATGCTCTTCGGCACGTAACATATCGCTCGAAGAGGACGACGGAAAGAACGACTGCTCATCGTTGTCACCCACTTTCAGCTATCGTGTAGCTATAGCAAATGGACTCCCAAAAAGTTCTCTTTTTCTAAATAATAATGAAAGTATCTTTTCTGAGGTTCTTTCGATTGACAGCAGTTACTCTGACTCCTTGAGTGAGACCAAACCTGTCCGGAGACTAGATGAGCATAAATCACACACTATGCCAGTAAGACGAAACAGGAAGAGCCTCATCAGTTTAGCTCCCTCTGATGGCAGTTCGGAGGGGGAACGAGTGGAACGCTCTAGTTTACATACGCTTAGGCTGGGGGCTCTACGTAAGTTAAGGAAATGGAAAAAGAGCCAGGAATGTGTCTCCTCAGACTCCGACGTGAGCAATTGGAGGAAAACCCTGGGCATTCGGAGCAAATCTCTGGACCGTGCTGGAAGGCAACAAAAGAGTTCTACCCTAGAGCCTGGCTCTTCCTCAACAGGTTGCATCAGTCAGACGCAGGATGTAATGGAAATGATTTTTAAGGAGCTTCAGGGGATCAGTCAAATAGAAACGGAACTATCTGAGCTTCGTGGCCATGTAAATGCCCTTAAGAGCTCAATTGATGAGATCTCCAGCAGTGTGGAAGTAGTTCAGAGTGAGATTGAACAGCTTAGATCAGGATTTGTCCAGTCAAGAAGGGAAACAAGAGATATCCATGACTACATTAAACAGATTAGCCACCAGGCCAATAATTCAACCTTGCGGTTTCTCAATGTTCCTGAAGAGAGATCAGAAAAAACTGAGAGTGTAATATACAAAATATTGAAAGAGAAAATGGGTTTCACTGATGCCCATAAAACAATTAAAATTGAGCTAGCTCACAGGTTAGGGCAACAAAGAGAATGTTCTAATGCGAAGCCTCGTCCTATTATTGTCATTTTTGCAACACCCCAAGACAGAGACGTAGTCCTTAAGAAATGCTACAAACTCAAAGGTACAGGGATTACAGTATCTACTGATAGTTTAACAAATGATGGAAAAGACAGGAAAGACAAAACAATGTCATCCTCTCAAACATATGAAAGTATGGATATAAAAGTCTCAGGAAAGGAGAAAGTAGTAGAAAGTGATGACTGGGATTCAATGGACAGTGATAAAGAGCTGGATGAGTTAAGCAGGAATAAATATGCAATGGTTATTTCAAAGCCTGTTCACAAGTCCAAATCAGAGAAGAGGCGATCCCATGACCACAGCAGGTCAGGAGACGTAGCAGGCTACTCAGGAACAGTCCACTATGCTGACGACTCTTACTATGACACAGACAAGCATGCAAAGGCTTACTACTCTGATATGACCCCGGGATGGCTTTCCCAGAGCGATTATTCAACTCCAAAACTTAGTCGTTCGGAGTCTGACTGTTCAAAACTTTGCCAGTCGTACTCTGAAGATTTTTCAGAAAGTCAATACTTCACACGAGCAAATGGTGGCTCCCTCCTTTCCTCCTCAGATCAAGAACTGTGGCAGAGAAAACAAGAGGACATGGCCTCCTCTTGGTATGCTAGCCCCAGCCATCCTCATGATAATCAAACATATGAACATAATGAAGTTGAGACTACTGAAACTATTGATAGTGGGGTTAGCAATGGACTTGTCTGCATGTCCGGTGATAGAAGCCACTACAGTGGCTCACAGGTATCATTACAAGGTGATCTTTCACCATGGAAAGACTGGCATCATCTGGAGCAAGGAGCTGACTCTGGCTTAGAAGCTTCAATAGAGGTCAGTAGCCCTTTTGACCCATCAACTATTCCTGGATTTCCAGAGAACATTACCAAGTGTCAGGAGGTTGATTTGCAGTTTGAAGGAGATGAGGAGTTTATGATGCTTGACAGAGAAGCTTCTTTACCTCCTATCACCACCCATATTATTCCTCCCATCACAGAACGGGAAGCTGTCAAGACTTCTTCCCGGCAGTCAAGGGAAGGATGTAAGGTGATCACAAAAGAAAGCACAAAGATATCATCAAAAGAAGCCTCTAAAGCTACAGCAAAAGTGACGCCCAAAACAAGTAAAGTCCCTACTCCTAAAGAGGAGACATCTAAAATATTGGCAAAAGAAAACACAAAAGTTTCGGCTAAAGGTTCACCTAAAGTGACATCTAAAACATCCCCTAAAGAATTACAGAAAGAAACATTAAAATCAGCTGTTAAAGAAAGCTCTCAAGTCGTCCATAAAGACAATTCTAAATTTATACCCAAAGAAACTACTAAGCCTATAGGTAAGGAAGTATCTAAAGTGACATCAAAGTTAAGTTCCATTGAAACTGCTAAGGTCACTCCTAAAGCAATCTCAAAAGATAGCCCTGTAATCACACCTAGAGAAAGCCCTAAAGAGTCGCCCAAAGAGAGCCCTAAAATAACTCCAATTGATACCCCTGTCTGGACTCCAGATTCAACCCCTAGAGAGTCCCCTAAAGAATCCCCTAAAGTCATTCCCAAAGAATCCCCTAAAGTCATTCCCAAAGAACCCCCTAAAGTAATTCCTAAAGAATCCCCTAAAGTAATTCCTAAAGAATCCCCCAACATCATACCTAAGGAATCCCCCAAAGTCATTCCTAAGGAATCCCCCAAAGTAACTCCTAAAGAATCCCCCAAAGTAATTGCTAAAGAACCCCAGAAAGTAATTTCTAAAGAGGGTATAAAGGCAGTTACTAAAGAAGTTACCAAAGAAGCTTTAAAATCATCACCAAAAGAGGTTCCAAAAGAGGTGACTAAAGCGCCACCTAAGGAAACCACTACAGTACCTGCTCAGGAGGTTTCTAAGATTCTACCTAAGGAAGTTTCAAACATAGCTCCTAAAGAGAGTTCTAAAGTGACCCCCAATGAGCCTTCTAAAGTATCTCCAACAGATGTTCCCTTGGTAGCACCTAAATCAGTTTCTAAAGATGTTGCCAAGGGACCCTCAAAAACAGGTGCCAGTGAAAAATTCCCTGAACTTGATGTTAATCATAGCTTTCACCAGGCCCCAAGCAAGTCCTCAAGTATGTACCGTAGCCAGAGTGAGATACGAACAGAGAAAGTGGAGGAGGTTCCAAAAACCTGGAGTAGTAGACTTAGTATCGATCTAAGTGAAAAGTCCTTTGGCTTTGGCTTTGGATCCACTCTCCAAAGAGCTAAGTCTGCTCTGGAGGTTGTTTGGAAATCTGGCTCCCAAGCCACCCCTGCTCCTCCAGAGGAACAAACAAACTCTTCTTCCTCATTTATGGGGCGTTTCCGAACACTCTCCACCTCTACTGCAAATAGTTCCCCTGCTACAACAGAACCGGATGCTCGTGCGGAACCTGTCTTCAGCAAGGCGGAGGAGGAAAATACAAGTGCAGGAACAGGAGAACTATCTGTGGATAGTGAGACTCACTACGTTGAAGTGATGGAGCAGGTACTAGCTAACCTGGAAAACAGGACTAATGTTAACGAGAACCAGGACACAGATGAGCTTGCGCAGGAATGTGAGACTTCTCAGGACTATGATGTGTCTGACGACATTGAGCCCTCTCAAGACGATGATGCCTCTCAGGATCTTGAGGCATCGCAGGATTTGGAGGCCCCGGGTGATTTTGATGCAAGTAACGAAACCCGAGTTTTGGAGTATGATTGCAGCTTGGACGATCAGTACGTAGAAGAGTACAGCGAGGATTATGACAACCAACTCACCGAGGACACTGCAGAATACGATGCAATGGTTGAGTATGTGGATGTTGAAGAGCCTGATGAGACTGAGGATAACGATGTAACAGAGGAGATGGAAGAGGGTGCAGAAGAGTTGTACGAGGTGGAGGAAATAGCAGAGGAGGCTGTTGAAGTCTCTGATAAAGAGGAACAACAACAACAACAGGAGGAGGATGACAACAAGAATGTTCCAGAGGAGAAGCCAGTGGAGACGCCACCCAAGAAGCGTGTCCGACCCACGTTCAAGGAGGCAGCACTGAGAGCTTACAGGAAACAGATGGCTGAACTGGAGCAGCAGATTCTGGCAGGAGGTATGACTTTTCCCTTCTTAACCTTTATTATATCATCACTTTGATTTTTATTTGCAGTTCATGAAGCCTCAAAAAGTTGTAATATGTGTATGCTTTAAGGTTACAGAAAAGTGAAAAACCCAACTAAATCTTAGTTACGCATTCAATTGTCTTTAAGTTTAAGACCGTTTGTTTCATACTTTCTTATTAGGTAAGTACGTACAGTATATATGCATACAAACAAAAAGGAAGAACCTGTTGATTGACTAACAAATAACCATTATGTATGGTATGAATTAGATGACTTGGTACATTTTGATAACATGTTCATGTTGATAACTTTAGATGTTTTAGTGAAATCAGTAGTAATCTTACAGTTGATAAACCTTTTCAGTTGAAAAACTGAAAAGAGATAGCTATCTACTAAGGGCTGTCATGATGTGGTGTTGGGGTGGTCCCGAATGCAACAGGCAGTAGACGTAGAAATAAATCGATGTTTTAATGAAGAAAATTAGCCAACAAAAAATCCAAAATCCAAGGGTACAAGAAAATCCAAAAACAAAACAAACTGGAAACACGAGGGAACAGCAGGTAATCCAGGGAGGGAAGCATGGGTAGTTACAATCAAGGTGATGAGACGGACTGGCAAGATGTGACTGGGATAGAGGAGCTTAAATACCAGGAGGTAGTAAACGGAACAATGGCCTAGCTAGATGAGAAGAGTGATTGAAGGTGAGAGTAATTGGCACAGGAGCTGGCTGAGGGGCGGGGAGAAGGTGGCATAGGGAAACTAAGAAGATCTGCTGGGAACACAAAAGGGAGGAAACGGGGAACTGAAAAATACTACTAATACAAAAGACACTAAGAGTAAGGAAAACCTGATGAACTAGGAGAGAAGGATATGAGGGAAACCATAACCGAACCTAAATAGAAACAAGGCTGATCTAACATCAATAAGAACTAAGGAACATAGAGCTAGAGAAACTAGAAGATCTAAACAAAGAAATAACCTAACTAGAATTACTAAAGAAAGACTAACTGAACCTAAAGAGACAAAATAAGAATTAGTAACACTACAGGGGAAGCTAGAAGGATAAAATAGAATTAAACTATTGTCATTAAAGAAGGCTTGACATGGACTCAGACAAACAAGGACAGAACTTAAGGTAACTAAAGAACAAACCTAGAAACACTATAAAGGACTGAAAATAAGGAAAGCAATAAGACAATTCTTATTTCACTAAATTCCTCAAATAATAATATCAAAAGGACCATGAAGGGCTAAACTAAAGTGAACTAAAACATGAAGCTAAATAAAATGAGAAGCAAAACCAACCTAAAAGCCCAGAGTTCTGACAAAGGCACTTTATCTTGAGATTAATGCTTTATAGTTTGTTTGTTACTCAAAGAGTAAAGCTAAAAGCGCCAATGTGGCTGTTGTCCAAATGAATATTCAGAAAAACACGACTGCCTTCCGGCAGAAGATTTTAGTAACATAAGCAAGAGACTATCATACACCTTATGTGATCTTATAATATTCACCTTTTGCCCTTTTTTTAGTGGTGGGCCATTTTTCTAATTCATTTGGTTGTAATTAAGCTTTTGTCTCTCCCAGCCTTTCTTACCTTAAATCAAGATGCAGTATAGCAGACAAGGCCAAGTTTCACCAAACAATAAAATTGACTCATTGATGAAACTGCTTTCCACAGGGCATGAAAAAAACCTTCCGCTATGAAATTTTCTGTTCCTGCTGCAAATCAAAAGTTCTTGACCCGCCTGGTCCCACCGAGGTACTCACAGTAAGGCAGTTTAGGTCAGGAATGCAGCTTGCAAATCACATCTCACTATCCCACAGGCTGCATGGAATAAACATAGTAGAAGTGAGAATAATCGGACTCTGAGAGATCTTCATATATTCTTTTTTCACCTCCTAACATGGACTTGTCTATATTCTAACTTTATTGGGCAATGGACTCTGTTCTTGTTTTCAAATACATTGTTGAAAGGGAACGCATCCTGTTACAAATCCCCGTTTTTTACATAATGAAAGAAACTGGGGGAAAAAAACAACAAAAAACAATTTTACACATCTTTAACATGACACATATCCTGTACAATTCAACCAAAGAAATGTTTCAGTGAAAAATGACTGATAGATGGCACTGAATATTGTTTCAGTTACCATGACAGCACCCCAGTTCTATTTGAAGAAGGGAAACCCCACATCATGATGCAGCTACCGCCGTGTTTCACTTTGTTTGGTCTTCTACCAGTGATGGACTGTTGGTTGGGCCCTGAAAATAACTTTTCATATTGTTTCTTAAGAAATGAGATTGGCTATCAGCACACCATAGCACAGAGTTGCAGAAAGGCTTTTATTTGAGTTGGGGCCTGCATGTTTTCTTTGGTAGAAAATATTTCTTTCTTTAGCACTACAGGAGTTTGTTGTCGCACGTCAACTTATCCAGGCAATGTATTGCATTTTAAAAAAAATATATGTATTTTTTCCTTTAATAGATTACTTTATTGCTTTAATTAAATTGTAAACAATATTAAAATGAAACCCAAAATTATTCATACCACTGGTCAACATGTTTCCTTTGACTCAAGGTTATAGATTTTGTCTTTAGTAATGTCCAAAAAAAGGTTCGTTTCACTGATCGTTTACTAAGACATTGTAAACATAAATACATTTTTAGTCAAAAACCTTTTACATTAATTTGTTGTCTGTCCTTCTCATCTCCCATCGGCTGAATGAAAATACATTTAAAAATCTGGCAACACAAATAAGTTTGGGGCTAAATTGTGTCCAATTTGCTACCAATCAAATCCCTCGCAGCCGCCATGCTCGCCTCTCGCTCACAGTCCAGAGAGCCCCGTCTGGCCTGACTGCGAGCAACGTAGGGAGTCTCAGCGGCGCTGCTGTACTCTTACATCTGTCTTCAACCGGCTACAGTAGAGTCTGCAGTCAGATGCTAATTTACACCCCTCAAGGGCATTTTGTAACCAGGTCAGCCTCGCTAGGAATATTTATAAAGGCCTGATGCGAGTAAAGTTTGTTGTTTGCTCCTCAGGGAGCATAGGAGGTAGACCCTCTTTATGCTTAGTGCATCACTTCCTGATACAGTGTGGATATGAAAAATGCATATGCAGAGAATCTGATGTACTGTATTTCCATCCAGTTCAGCACACTGTCTGAATTGGTATGTGGGAGGACAAGGAGAAAATCTGTTTATACCTTACACACAATGTGGAGAAGTTGTCTTTCAGATTAAATATGAATATGTACGCCATTATAGCCTATAGATGAGTCACTACCATACATGATGCCTGAAATTATTTGTTGCTTACTTTTACCTTCTGGGCATAAAGTTCGAACTGAACCTGTGAAGAAATCTGTTCAGTTTTCTGCAGAAATACACAAACCTAAAGTAGATGTTGTCATCAAATGTTTCTGAGACCGTTCTTTACTGACTTTGAGAATTTTGTTCTTGTTAAAATATGTCACCACATATAGCTTTCAGAAAACATTTTAATAGGATTTGGATAAGAATGATCAGAAACACGACATTTGTGCAGTTAAAACCTGATATTTGCATGCACCTTGTGAAAAAAATGACTTTCTTTTTCTTTTACATACACTATGTAAAAAAAGAAAAAAGAACTTTTTTTCCCCTTCTTACTGCCTGACATAAAAAAAAAAAAAAAATCACTTCAAGAGCAGCACAAAAATAAAGATTTCCGATTGCAAATGTACTCAAGGGAATGCCTGCTGATGCTAACGTTGAAGTGTTTGGCTATAATGACTATTTCTACAGTGTGAGGAATAAGGGGAACTATTTCAACCCTGAGAACATCTTCATAAGGAAAGGAAATTAAGTATGAATATTGAAGACACACCTCAAAACATCAGTTAGGTCACGTTTCAGATTGGGCACAGATTTGTCCTCTAGCTGGAAAATGACCCCAAGCACACTGACAAACTTGTCACAAAGTGGCGTAGTGACGACAAAGCCAGCGTTTTTGGAGTGGTCTTCACAAAGAGCTGACCTCAATCCCGTAGAAACAATAACCTACAACCTTAGGTTATTGACAAGTTATCTCAGGCCAAACCTTTCACAAACTGTTGAGAGAAGTTTTGAGAAAGATAACTTGAACCATTTGACCAAAGCCATGGAGTTTAAAGGGCAAATTTAGATGTATGTAAGCTTTTGAACTTTATAGAAGTTAAATACTTATTTTAAAATGATTATTTTTTCATTCCTTAGTCATTAAGCAAATAGTAATTTGACTGTGCAGTGCTTTGATTTAATGTCAGGCAGTAATAAAAAAAAAATGGCTGGCATATTTTTACGTACAAAATGTTGAAAAGTTCAGCTTTGAAATATGCGCCTATTATAAGCTCAGTTTCCTCCGTTTCATCTTCCAAATTACCAGGGTAATTATCATCAGTTTCAAGACATTTTAAAGCTTTTTTATTTGACTATCACAGAATAAGGTTTTGGAATAACTAAAGCTGTTTTAGGCGGGGGTGGGGTTCACTCAACACTAGTTTTTCTTTTGTTAATGTGCAACATTAGAGACAGATGTGGTAACATTACCTTGCTAAGGACTTGGAGTTACATGCAGCCAATGAAGGCAGGTAGATTTTTGCCTTAATCTGCAGTCATGAATGACTTTCTAATGGAATCTATTAGGTCTTATTTTCTGCAAAAGCCAATCATATGTGAGCCTTACTGGTTTGAGATCAGAGATTCTTGTTGTTGCTAATTGTAGGGGGGAATGAAAAGCTTCTTTGACAAAGTAAAATTATGAATTAAGTAGGGTAAGCAACAGACAAGTTCTACTTCTAGCATTGACTGATAGGATTGAGTAGAAATGGTGATATTAAACTTGTACTCTTAAACTATAATTTACTCTGTGTGCCACAGACATGCAATAAGAATCTCCCTGGTCTATAGGTATTTTAGAAGAGCTCAATATCAAATCGTGTGATTTTCTTATACTTTGAAAAAAAAAGTTCCTCTGTGACTTTTTTTTCTTGAATCTTAAAATATGGTAGCAATATTGGTCATTTTGAGCAGCCCTGGGGAAACCCATATTACCTGCATATGGTAATCTTCCCACTTGGAAGAAATTGAGATCCATTATAAACTTAAGCTGCAGAAACATCATCATTTTAAAAAGGTCTCTTCCCCCCCAAAAAATTATCCTACATCAAAATTGCTTTACAGGAATACAGAGCTTAAATTAAAGCAATAAATTATTAATCATACAGAGATTAAATAGCATATTGCATTTCACTGCGTGTATTAGGTTAATTTAACATAATTCTGAATTTGGTGTTAGAGCTGGAGTGAAGTGCTGGCCTCTATGCTGTCTGGGAAGAACCTTTGAGGACTTTAAGGAGTTGTCAAACAGCCTGCTAGAAAATGCACAATAAGAAACGCAACCATACTTTATAGCAGGGCATAAAGTGTTTAGGGCTGTTGAACTGCTGGAATATGAATCTCCGCTCCAGTCTCAGCACTTTTGGAACATTTAACAATCTTTTTCTGGTGTGGCGTCTTGCTGCCACACCAATTTTACTGTGGGGATTGTGGTTTTAGGGAGATTTGCCACTACTGTGTGCAGCATTTTGCTAAAAGGCTAAAAATTGGTATATGTGCAGCTCCTCCAGAGTTAAAACGGGACGTTTGCTTAGTGCTCAACCTAACAATTCAGGTGAAAAGCCAGATTTTCAGTTGTGCAGTAGTCATGGATTTTTAACTGAGCTTCTTGAAATGTCAAAACTGCTTTAAACATCTTCACAACTTTATCCTTCATCCGCTTGGTGTGTCTTGGGGCCTTCATGAAGAAAGTAGCTCTCTAAAACAACATCAGAGGCCTTCAGATTGCTTCAGAGTGCTAATATTGAATTACACACTGGAGCAATCTATTTACTATTGAGTTTACTTCTGAAGGCAATTTGGTTGCCCTTGTGATAATTCAGGGATATCAAAGTAAAGTGAGCAAAATAAATATTCATGCCCAAAAAATTTTAACAACCATGAATAAACTTTGTTCTTCAGAAAAATGATCTACTTTGTGCTGGGCTAAAACACAAAGTGTTCTAGCAAATTACATTTAAGTTTGTGGTTGAACCTTGATAAAATGTAGAAAAGCTTCAAGGGTATAAAGACAATTGAAATCTGTTAAAGTGGCGGTATTATGTATTTTCCAGGCACATAGTGCTATTTTATACCACAATCAAGTAACTTCGTTTCATTCAGTCAAATTGACACCTTGAAATTGGCCTTTGTCTCTTTAAGAAGCTCCTACTCTTCCCGACGCTCCGCCTTCAGCGCATCGTCACAACAATACCTTTCCATTATGCCGTTTACAACCGTTCTTAGGAGCATTGGAATGAGAAGTAGTTTGTGAAAAGTGGCCTAACTTCAAAAAACAGGCAACCCAGCAACAAATAAATCCAAGATAAAACGGGTTTTTTCTCTCTCCTCTACAGGCATTTGTATTTGTAAGGAAAGGAAAGGGCATTGCACCGCTACATTTGGACTCATGTCAGTCCCCCTGGTTGTGTTCGGGGAGGCATTGGTCAGTTCTGGTAATACTACTAGCCAGGTGCAAGCTTTACTGCTCCACAGAGCTGTGATCTATGTACAGTGTGTCCGTGTGTGTCAGCAATGAGACTGAAAGAAGGATTTGTTACTGCAGCTGTCACCTCCACAGCACTTTGTCCCTTAGCACACACACCCACCCCGCCCCACCCACACGCAATCACACACACACTGAGGGTTTCTATCAATCAATTACATTTTTGTTCCACAGATTTAAGGCTCCTGTGAAATTAGGTTTATATCAGCAGCCTACAGCCTATCTTTGTAACCTGGCTTTATCTGGTGCTGCTGCAGACTTACAGGTAGAGTAATGCCTCTATCTTATAAGGCTCTGCTGAAAGGGACTCAGTTGATTGCTGTCCGTAGTGTGGCTGGCAGCTTAGCTCTCCTTGAGATGCAGTTTTCTCAGCTTCCCTTCGGAGTTCATGTCACAAACAACACGATCGCAAAGGAAAAAAAAAAACAACAACAGGAAGAAAAATCCCTTGCAGAGTCAACCTTTTAATTAGTATTTACAATCTACCATGTGCTGACCGGGAGACGTTTATCGCACCGCTGTTATCGCACAGCTTCCACGAGGGTCGCTCATCTTAAAAAGATCTGGACTTGCGGTGCGCAGTAATGGCAGGAAAGCTCTATCACTGCTCTCTGGGTCGATATGCAGGTTCAGCATAATGGTTACGTGGAAGAGTTATTGACGAATATTGTTTAATCCAACAGTTTTTGCTTTTAATTAAACCGATCAAGCACGATGGAATGCAGCGCATAAAAAATTTAACAGCAAAGCTACTCTGGCTCGCGCTGTTGTTTATGAAGCAAACTTCTAACGATGAACAGCCTGCTGGGCCGTTTTAATCAGAATTAAAATTTGATCTTTCTCTTGCGAGCAGCTGTAGTCTCTTAGTAACACATTATGTCCTGATTATGCTGTCGTAAAATCACCCATGGATCACCAGGACAACAATTAGACATTTGCTTTTCTAATCTCCTGCTTTGGTCTTTAAGATTGTAACATGAGGCTAAGTGATTGTACCTGCCTAATGTTTCATATCTACATGAACATGAGTGTTGACTCAGGTGATGCTATCGATTAGAGGCAAACACTTTTAATGACGGTTCTGAAATTCCTTAGTTAAAAATACCAATCAACATTTCATTATGATCACCTTTTTTTTGCTGCAAAAACACCCTGATCCACCAAGATATTGACTCCACTGGACACACTGAAGAAATACCATGGCAACCAGCACCAAGACGCACCATAGCAACTAGCATCAGATGCTATGGCATCTGCTGCCATACTTGGTTCAACTCTGGTCCAGAATTGGATGGACCGTAACTCAAATGCTAAATTTTACTGAGATCTGTGGCTTCTGGAATTTGGTGACAACATCTTGAATTCATTGTTTTGCTGCTCAAACACTTCCCCGAGTCACCTTACGCACTTGTAGCAGGGGCCGTTATCCTTCTGAACTTTGCTACATTCCTCAAGAAATGTTGAACTTAAAATCCCTACTATCCTTTATTTATCTCGCTCTCTGTGTTGGCTCCACTCCACACAGACCCGTTTCCATAGCGACTGACTGAAAACAGCTCCACTAATTTCTAAGGATTCAACACCAAAAAATACAAACATTTCCCACTCAAAGAACAGCATTATGTTTTCGCGCTTGATGTTTATTCAGCGATTATTAATAAGTGATTGTCTGAACACAGCAATGGATTAGCTGATTTAAAGAGAGTTGGGTTGTGAGTCACCGTGTTTTGTTCTTACCTGGACTGAAACACACCAAATTCTGCAGCACATCTACATGGCCAGGTAGTCAAAGTCAAGCTAGCATAACTTACCTACTTCCCTCTCTCTCGCCATTTTTTTTAACTAAAACGTTTTACTGACCTTTGACTTGTGACATCATTGGAACTTATCTAGTTATGTTGACAATTAGTAGCAAAGTACTGCATCCCTTTTTCTTTTGCATATATCATGCATATATATAAGATTTAGTGTGTTGACTTGTCAACTTGACAGCAAAACCAATTCTAGTCATTGTCGGTAAGCAGTTTATTTGGGATTTTGGCTGGGTTACGTCACGTTGCAGCTTGTCTTTTGTGCCTATTGTGTACCATCTTAGCCAATTATGTGACCTTATTATCAAACCATCACAATTTGGTCCTGGCTTGCCCATTTCTTCTACTTTTAACACATCAGCTATGCATTATGAGGAAATTCAGGGTTATTAACTTCACCTGTAATGATTTTGAAATGTAAGCCAATAAGGTGATTTCTGAAGTACTTCAGGTGTTGCTACAGTTTTCTCCTCACTTGATTTTTGTCCCTCTCCATGCACTTTGGAAGTAGTTGAAGTTGTGCCAGAAATGTTTAGATCTTGCTAATCTTCCGCCAAAAATGCCTGCTTTACAAAAGTCCTCTGTTGGTTTCAAGCTGCTCTTCTCTTCAGAGATAATTTCTCTAAGTCGCCTGACTCCGTCTCCGCAAAAGTTTCTTCAGAAGACACAACTGTGTCGTCAAACGAAGAAAAGTGACAAAGTTTTCAAAAGCCCCTGGCATTTTCCATTTAGCTAATCCCTTCTAACATTTTCTCCTCTTGTCATTCTCTCCTTCCAGACGCCAGTGCTTTGGATACTCAGGTTTTACTCTTTTACATCACCTAATTGGACACGTGTGATTTTCTTGCATGTGCATGTGTGTCCTTGTGTCAACGTGGTGACAACTTTTGTACCTATTGTCCATGTGCGCGTAGCTGTGAGTGTTTTCTTGAAGCTCAGTGAAAGGTGAAATTTGTATGGATCGAGGAGAACGCAGCATGTACCAATTTGTAGTAATTTTAAGTTGATTTTTCCTTTATTCAGCATATATATATTTTTTAAATGATGTGTTTTACAATAGGCTCTTGTCCAGTGAGGAGGGAGAGTTACACAATAGGCAAATCTTGCCTGAAGCATGTAGTGCAGCAAAGCTCTCAGTCTTGAGCCCACAAATTACACCATTGTGGAATAATTTGGATCTCGCCTGTAGTGATTCCCTCCTCTCTCCTTGTTCTGCGCTACCCCTCCCCCCGCCCTCTCCAGTCATTTATCCAGTCCTGAACTGACATGCCGTTTCCCAAGCGTTGTCATGCTGTGCATTTTTCATTTTCCTTTTTCTGCCACTGTTTGTTTTTGTTCTGTGTACTCTCCTTGTACGTCTGGTCTTACACTGTGTCTCTCTTCTCTACAGCCTCGCAGTATTTTGGATCCCAAATTGCTTGGTTTGCAGACCGGAGGGTGAGTGGTGGCTCATGTCATGATCTGATTGGTTCGCTATTACACAAATGGGACTTCCTGTGTAGTTTGATGCTTTCAGTCTCAGGAACAGTTCACTGAAATACTGCAAGCAGAGAGTTTTTCCAACTGAAGGATCATGTTTCCTGTTTTTGACACATGACAGTTAAAGTGAAATCACAACTACTAAGGCCTTTACATTGCTCCTCAAACGTCAAATAACTGAAAAGTGGATAGATGATTTTTTTGGAAATTATTTGGAAAACATCCGATTGTGATCATTTTTTGTTATTGAACTCTAATGTTGCCAGCCCTTTTTTTGAGCTCAGATCACTTAAATTGTGGACGTCAATGACAGTAAAAGTCAATTCAACAGATAAAATATATATGTATAGCTAATATTTAGCGGTACTTCAGTCAGAAATCGAAATACATTTTTGTTAATTGGATCTGACATGTCATTGGAAGGACAAATACAGAAAACTTTTTGTTTAGCTTAAAAAAATATTGCACCAAAACAAATAAGTCTCACTATTTTTATCCTAAGCAAAGATAATAGCACTTTTATGCATTTTTTTTTTTACTTTAATTGAAATGTTAAGGCTGTTAAAGGCTTAGGTCACTTGGTTTGACAAAACAGAACCCTAAAATTCACACAATATTGGTGCCAGTCAGAAAAAAATTCTAATAGTGCCACTGATAGTGTCATGGCTTCAAATATAGCAGCTAATCAGTCTTTTGTGATTGTAATATTGCACTCAATAACATTATGTCGACTGTGATGCAGTATATTGTGCAGCTCTATCAAAAATTTGCTTTTGTCTGATTGTCTGCCACTCTATAACTTTTTTCTTTTTTACCAGGCTTTCAAAAATACTGCCACTCAACTGATTTAAAAGCAGTGCCGTTTCTTTTAATGCTTGTGCAGTTAGCGCGGTTGGCACAAGCACCGAGCCAACCAACACCTCAGGAAAACAACTCAAGAACTACTAACTCTTACACTTCCTAATAAGAGTCGGTAACAAGTAACAAGTCTTTCGTATCGCAAGAAATGTCACGGCATCTTAACGTCGCGGAATCTCACAGCACGAGATCCCGTTACGCCCATGACGAGCAGCTATCTGCGGCTTGGGCTGCTTCATCGGATAAAGTCAGCCCAGAAGCCAGAGCAAAGGCCCCGCTCAGCGTGTCACGACACAGGCTGAGAGAAGAGCTTCAGGAGCTTTATCTGTGTGGAGGCATTGGGGCCCCCGATGTCATGTTGAGGTCATTAAAGAGGCTTTGAGTGACAGTTAAGGTGATGCCGGTAAAAGTAAGTCTGTAAAGGCAGGGGGACAAAAAAAAAATCACTTACAAGACAGAGAGAAGGATGGAGTGTTGAGCTGCAGTGGATCCTCTCTGTTTCTTTGAGTTTTTTAGAGTACTGTAGGAGGTTCGCACCATGCAAAGCGAAGGGAATGTGGGGGAATGGCAGGTTCGGAAGGAGGCATGATCCATGGTGTTTGCTGGCCGCGTAAATCTCGGCCCCCCCTTTCGCCGTAGTAATGTTCGCCCAGCATGGCATTATTATGATATTAATACCCCTTAAATCTGTCCACTTCTACAGGGCTGGCAGTATTCTTTATGGTATTGACAGCATGCCAGATCTGCGCCGCAAAAGGACAGTGCCTCTTGTCCGAGACCTGGTGAGTCATCTGCCTCAACAAGGTTACATGTGATTTATGTCAACTCTGTCAGCGTGACCCTATGTTATGCCACAGTCGCGGAATCTTGTACCGTGTGAGTGTTGGCCTCTGCTGAGCGCAACAATATCGTCTCTGACACCTTGATAGAACGCTGTTCTGCTTTACAGAAGCAGATTTAGTTTGCGGTAACTATAGGAGACAATGTTATCAGTGCTGAAGTGAGATCTTGCATAATGTGGTTTCAAGTCAGTATTAAAACACAAGATTGATTTTTAAAACTTGGATCAATCACGGCGTAGGAAGTAACTCCAGTGATTGGAAAATGTATAAATATACACACTATACAGTGCGATGGCGAAGTATTTGCAGATGCCACACTTCAATGCATAAGAACATCAAACTAATTCAAAAAATTTAAAATAGCCTTAATAAACATGAAGTACGCTTTTTAAACGGTGAAAAGTGTCCAAACCAACCTCATCCGATCTAAAATTCATCACCTAACTTTCATTAGACGCATTTCAGTTTTACTAAAAAGGCACAGGCCAGATTACAATTAGACCTGAGGAATCAAGACATCACCTAAATGGTACCCGTCTGACAACATGAAGTAGGCAAAAAGGTCTTAATAATGAAATTATATTTGGTTTGGAAATGGTTTCATGCCATTTTCTAAGACTTTGAGCCACCAGTGAATGATTGTCCACTAAACATCAGCATGTGAGCACATACTCATCAAGCTTCAAGCCAATAACCTGAAGTATAGCAAGAAGTCCATCTCTGACTGATAAATGACCTGTTAAAGTATGGACTCAATTGATCATATGGCATGCTTTTAAACAGGCTGCTTAACCTTCCGCCGTGGCTCAGCGAAACTATTTCTACAAAAAAAACTTAAAAGACTCTCAATGGCAGTTGTTGCCATCAAGGTTGGCAACCCCATTTATTAAGGTTAGGAGACATTTTCTTTGTTCACATGTGGCCAGGTTGGTTTGGATCGCCTCTTCACACCACATAATTCAGATCATTATTTGGACACTGTGTGACAAGAAACAACAAAAAAAGAAAGAAAAACTAAAGAAATCTGTAAGAGGGCAAATACTTTTTTCACAACACCGCATGTTCAGATAATACGCCTTGAAGTATTATTAGACTTACATAAAGTTTGCCCGTTAATGAAAGGCTCCTGAGGTGCAGGGATTTTAACCATAACTGTGTAACTCTTTTGCTTGATTAATTAGCCCAGAATGAGTGTTTAAAAAAAAAAAGCATCACAGTGAAGCTCCACCATTTGTTTTTTTATTGCAACATAATGTGTCGTAAAATATCCCACAGAGAAGCTTGTTGCGGCGAGGTCCACTTTAGCACTGTGCCACATGGTTACTCTTTCTGAGAGGCGGCAGGCTGCGATGATGCCAGTAATAATATTCATGTCTGTTTCTGTCTGTAACTGTCTATTACATGCCACAACACGCTTTCGTCTCACATGTGTCCGTTTCTCCATCTTCATGTACCCAGAGCCTAAAAACCAAAACGACAGTACGACTCAAATCTTTCTGGAATGAATCTGTTCGGTATTCTCTCCCAGTTTCGATCGAAGTCACACGAAATGCTTTTTTTTTTTTACGCAGATGATAATGCAGCTTGATGTCATACACATGGATGCTGATGAATGTTTTGTACCACAGTGAACATGAGTTGATGCTGTATTTGTTCATATCTCTCATTAAATTTAATAACCAACAATGTCTTGGTAAGTATGGGTTGCCGTTTTTTTTTTTTTTTTTTTAATTTCCTTTTTTAATCTTCTTGGATTATTTATATATTTTTTACATGTATATTTGCCATTCCTACATGAACCCATAAAAGCTATGGGTGATATTTTTCAGTGAGTTGTCAGATTTCAACGTAGCTCTCGCCAGTTGTCGTCTTTTGTCGCTCGGCAGGTGTCGGGGTGGGGAGGGGGAAAAAAAACCCAAAACAAAAAAACCCCCCAAAAAACCAAACACACTATTTACCTCGAAATGTTGACAACTCAACCCAAAAATATATCCAAAGAGACTTCATTGACTTCTGATTTAACTGTGTGAGGCTTTTAAATCATGTAAAAGTGACACTGAGCAAGCCTTTTACACGTAGGATGAAGTCAGTAGTCAGCAAACGAATTGGTCCCCCTTTCATGCCTCCCCTTTGTCAATGTCCCCCATTTGCTGTGTGATTGCTTCAGGGCAGCAACAGCGCCTTTTTTTTTTTTTTTTTTTATAATTTTGGTTGTTTATTTCTTTCTTTTTTTTGTCTTTGTTTTTGATTGGAACGGTCAGCAGGGATTCCCCGCTTTTATGATGGAAAATTAATAACAAAAATACATTGGAAAAAAAAAAAAGAGAAAAAGTTAATCATCCATTCTCAAAGCACTGACAGATTATTACCTCTGGACGCACGGTCTTTTATATTGTATTGCCCGCAGCAACCTCAGCAGTGCTGGTGCATGTTGATAAACTTACATCAACACTCACGGTTCATGTAGAGGTCACATTCCTCCCCACATTCTCCATGGCTACCATGGATCTTTACCATAGCTGGGCCGCGGAGACGAGAGGGTCGTGGTAAAGACAGATCCAGTATTGTCAGCTGTCCATGTCTGCATTCCTCTGTTACATAACTCCCCTCAGCCTGGGACTTATTGACCTTACGCTCACCCAAACACAGTAAATTTTGTAATATGAGAGCTTATTAACACGTGTGTGCGTGTGCGTGTATATCAGTGTGCGTGTGTGATTTGTGTTTATTTTGTGTGGGCGTGCACAAGTGTATATGTTTGACTGTCTGGGCTGAAGAGTGTGTGCATATATGTACAGAGCTGTGAGAAAGCATTGGCCTACTTAAAGCTTTCTGATGTTTTTGGCTTTTACCTTGGACTTTAATTACATTTATATATATACTATATATATGGGGGAAAAAGTTGCCCAAATCAACCAATACCCCGACTTTCAGAATTAAGACCCACGCCTGAGAACATGAAGAAGGCCAAATATTTTAAAGAGCAACACAACACAATCATCTAAAATGGGGAAACATCTGAGTGGCGCCATCTATCGCTTTGGAGTGGAATAAAAATCCATTTCCACGGGGCTCTGGTAAAGCAGTTAGTCATCACTAGGTCTGTCACAATAACAAATTTTGCTGGACGTTAAATAGACCTAGAAGTTATTGCAATAAACAATTACATTGTTGCCTTTTGAGACCATTTTCAAATAATATAGTGATAATGGCATAATAATGCAAGAACACATTCTCAGGGATCAAGAGACTTTAAGTTCTAATCAATATTTAACACTAGTACTGAAGGATATTTTAAATATCCAAAATAATAAGCAAAAAAACAAAAACAACAAATAAAATGAATTATGGAGTCTCTGTAAACAAAAATCTTCTTAAAAAAAGAAAGGGCTAGCTGAGACCAAATCACCCGTCTAACGACTTTTAACACCTTTTTCTGTAGAAAAAGAGAAAAAATAGAAAAACAATAAATCATGCAAATGGAAATTATTGAGCTTGTTTTAATTTATTATGCGATGCATTGATTTATTGCTCATATTGTGACAGGCCTAGTTATTACCTGCATCCGTTTCCTATCAGAGAAAACATAGACCGGGCAGAACCTTCACAGGAGTGGCCAGCCTATTAAGATTATTCCAACAGCGCATCATTGACTGGTCCAGGAGGCCACAAAGGCACCGGAGACCTCACTTGCCTCACTTTACCATCGGCGTTAGTGAATTAACAGTAAAAAAAAGACGAGCCGAGAAGGAAATTCGAGCCCTAAACCGCTGCTTGGAAAACTACCAAATTAAACATGGTGGCCGTGTGTTTTCATCTGCGTCTGACCACCAGGAAATCCTAAACTAGGATGTCTGGTCATCAGTTTGCAACTTTGAGCCCCGGCGCCTTATGCAGCAGGACAAGAAAGACTTCTCAAATAGAAGGTTTTGGAGTGGCCTGTTTGAAGTCTGTACTCGAATCCGAATGGCAAACAGACCTTAAAAAGACAGTTTGTTGTGTGGCTGAATTAAAGCAATTCTGCAAAGTGTTGGCCAAGCTCCCTTGGGAGCGAAAAAACACTCGTTGCCAGTTGGAAGTTGCTGCTGTACAACAAATTTCTAAATACTTTAAAAAAATATTTTATGTATTATTATTATTTATTTACTTATTTTTTTTTTTTACAAAAGTCCAGGATGATTTGGATAACTTTCACCCCTTACTAAATCTAAAAGTATTATTCGAACACTGCAGTTTCTTTCAATTCAGGTTATCTTTGTCTGAGAATATATATATATATTAAAAAAAGAGACAAACCTGTAATTAAGGTTTTTACAAAATATCGAGTGTGACAGGAAAACAAAACCAGAAGAAATCAGTAAAGGGGGCTCAATCACTTTTTCTTCACAGCACTGTGTGCGAGTCTGCTCAAAGTGTGTTTGCGTACGTACATCTGGCTTCACCCATTCACGAACGTGTTTGTCTCGTGTGTTTCTCTTCGTGTCAAACCAATGTGCAGAGCAGACAGCAGAAAATATGATCAAAGCTTCATCCAACAGACAAATGAACAGAGATGCCAAGCATGACTGCAGTTCGGTTGCGTCCACTGCATGAGCGGATAAACAATCACGCAACAGCTGGATAATCTCTCTTTATGCATAGCTGAATTTTTCTGGAGAGCTCTATGCCTCAACCAGCAGTCCTGCATGGCAGTTAAGACACCTCTGCGCTCAGTAATAATGAACAAGTTTAAGTCTGTCTGCCGTTTTGTGTTTTCAGCCATGACACTCATGCTACTTCTCTAAGTCAGTCTCTCTCTCTTTGTTTTTAATTGCCATTCGCGAACACTTGGAAATCCCAGGCTTTGGTAAGGACACTTGCTTCCAGAGTCAATTTGATTTTCTTTTTGCAAAATGATTCCACGTAATCACTTGATTTCGTAATGAAAACGTTTCAATAACAGAATGCGCCGAATCATGTTGAAATTGGACCCTGGTTTTCTCTTCCTCCAACAGACCCTCACTGCTCGAAAGGCAGGCATCTCGTTTGCTCTGGTGAACAGGTCAACCCTGAACAACGAGGAACTGGTGAGTATGCGGAAACCTGCTGTTTTTGTGTCCATCTACCTTGTTGACAAAGCGTTGATGTTTATACACTCCATGGGCAGGTTCCTCCGTCTCTCACAGGGCAAGCAGAGGGCAAATTCAGAGTCGCTAGTTGAGTCAAAGAGCATTTTGTTTTTGCCTTGTTAGAGAAAGAGTACGGTAACTTTAGGCACAGTGAAAACACACAAACGGATACAAAAACCTTTGCTGCTGCAAGTTTTTTTTTTTTTTTTATTCATGTCAAATCTTGCTTAATTGCACGCTCTCATCAATAAGTTACCAGTTCAGAGATGATTCTTTTATATTGTAACATGGCTACTCACCAATCCACAAAACAAAGTCGATAAGGACACAGGTGACCAAGTTTAGTATGTGTCCATTGATCGTTGACCTCAACTAGACAGGATGAAGTTAAGTGGAGATGGAGAGAGTCAGGCCTTTTCGTTCAACATCGATGAAATGCTAAACCTTGTTATAGCTGAAAAGGGTGACCTAACTTTATATAAAAGCTTGTGTATTGAGGACCAGACTGTCATTAAAGTTCATTTATCTGTAAAAGCCAGTGTCTCAGTGGTCTTGGCAATAAATCCAATCTCTTTTTCTTTCTCTTGATCTGAGATAAATGCATCAGTTTTAACAAATTGGCCCCTGTAGACATCATTTCCTTCCATCTGCTGTGCTCTTAACAATTTGGCCGAATTCAGAAAATTAAGTTAAAGCTCTGACATTTTATTTACACAACGCTCGGCGTTCAAAAAACAACAACAAAAAAACTGTGCAGTGCGGGTGACTGAGCAATGGAGAAAGGGCAGAATGTCTCAGTCGATGGTGTGAGACACTTTTGTGTTGACCTCTAAAGCTATCTCGGCATTAATTGATTGCAATTCTTCCCTCCCTGAGGGAAAGATGGCGTAACAGGAGGCAAACAGCAGGAGAGCGAGCAGTTCCTCGGTGAGAGAAAGCAGCGCGCAGTTTTATATCCGCTGATGTGCAGCAAGCAGCTGGCTAAGCCTGAAAGATTACTAGATTTAAATGAGCTCGGCGTGCGCGGCGCACGCATTTCATCTTTTCAAGAGACCTCGATGTGGCCTTCCATTGGTGGAAACCGACTTGTGTGCGTGTGCACGTTTGTATCCCGCTTGATCTTCAGCTTCCGTGATCGACTTGTGAAACATGACCACCTTAACATCCTGCCGACTGACTCAGTAGAGATTTGGCTCTTTCAACGTAGATCCGATTCCATTTCCGATTCGTGGGGTCATAGTTCGACTCAGAATAGGGCTGGACAATATGGCTGAGCAACATATCACAATATAAGTGTTTCATATCAGTCGATATCCGTAGTTGTCGTTAGCGATAGTTATTGATTTGTTTCTTTTGTTTTAAATAAATTAAATACTGCCAAACTGGTGCCATGACCTTTCCTGTTCTATCCACAGTTTTCTCTCCAGGCCGTTGTGTTTTTTTTTGTAAGCCGTGGTGAAACCTAAACAAGCTGTTGCTAGGTAACCAAACAGTGAATGAGTTAGTTGATGCCACCAACCTTGCTTATTAGCTCGCTGTGAGAGGTTGAACAGTTAAAGTCTTTCCTATGCCTACATTCCCCACAATGCTGTGCGGTTGTGGATCAGAGTTCAGTGAATATTATATATATTGGATATTGTATCAGATCTATTGTTCATCAATATTGATAACATGTCTATTGTGATATACTGTATATTGTTATTGATTTATCGTCCAGTCGTGCAATTTTTAATTCAGGAACCAATTTTTCCAACTCAAATGGTCTAGATCAGGGGTCTCAAACTCCAGTCCTCGAGGGCTGCAGTCCTGCAACTTTTAGATGTGCCTCTACTGCACCACACCTGAACAGAATAATTAGGTCGTTAAGGCTCTGGAAAACTGATCTACACAAGGAGGAGGTCGTTAAGTCATTTCATTCCAGTGTTTTGTACCTGTGGCACATCTAAAAACTGCAGGACTGCGGCCCTCGAGGACTGGAGTTTGAGACCGCTGGTCTAGATATTCTGTTTAAATGAAGTGACTGACAACAGAACGACAATGTGCCCAGCACATTTATATAAAATATCAGAGTTAATGAAAATACACACTCGGCCTTCTACGGTGGCCAAGTGGATGAGACTTCCTGCACACTCACAAATACGAGCCGCGAAGGCGTGCAACTAAAATAGATCTTTGAGCATTTTACAATCGATTCAAAACTCCCAGGACTAGGATTTGCGATTTCCCAGCACCTCTGTTGGAAAGTCATAGTCATCGGCGTGATAATAGCTGAGGAAGCAAAAACGACATGCACGAAGCGCACGTCCCATCTGATGCTTTGGAAGAAGAAGAAGAAAAAAAAAGGCTGACTCTTGGTGATCTTTGGTGTCTGTGCTGCACTGCGAACTTGACATCTAGGGATTCTGATTCGGGGCCACCGAGGGGAAGAGGTTTATAATTGGTGGAGGCGAACTGGCTTCCGAGAAAAGCTTTAGATTGTGTGCGCTCTTGGTAAGTAGGGCAAGCAGATGTCAGAGTTTTTATCAGTTGCAATAAGTCCAGCAGAATGTTTTGCGGCGCGAGCTGAGGGAACACACTCCACAGCACGCTGCTTGATAGGAGGAGATGGGAAAGAGAGCGAGGAAAGGACAGAAATTAGGAGAGGAGGCTAGAAAGCAGAGGAGGAAATGATTTGTCATCGTGAAAACCTCCTGGTCATAGTTCCTCTGCTCAGGCAGCCATGTTGAACAAACTGCCTGCCCTGGAGAAACGTTTGAATCTATTCAGTCCTTTCTTCTTCCAGCTGCTTCTTTGCTTTGTTGCCTCATCTTCGATTTCTGCTCTTATCCTTTATATTTCAAAACGTCCGTCATTATTGATGCGGGGTCCCGTCCGTTGGCGTTTTTTTTTTTTTTTCCATCATGTTTCCTCTGCATCAGCTTTGTAGAGCAGAAGGGGACTGTGCGCATTGGGCCAGAATAGCTCGGCCCGCGTGTCCGGTCCAGGTTCTGACGTGACCACAGCAGCCTTTTAACAATGCCTGTCGACAAGAAAGAGAGGTCGTGTTTACCTGTCCAGACGAGGCTCCGACTCTCACGGAGTGGGGAAGGAAGCTGCGGTCTGACAGAAGCCAACGAGTATCTGGGAATAAGACGTGATGTGCTCCTGTAAGTCTGTTCAGATATCATCAGACATCTTGTTAGCGGCAAAACGTACCAGGCTGAGTGGAGGAGGCTGGCGCGAGAAATCTTCCAAAGATTTTTTTTTCGTTTTTTGTGCGTGTAATGTGCTGAACAGAAAAAGACATTGGCCAGAGGTTTTTACTTTTCAATAGTTTTTTTCAGACGAGTGATCAGAATTTTGTGCCTGATGTCTGAGTTAAAAATTTTGTAAAGGTTTCACCTGATCTGTTCTGATTAAGTGCTAAAATGCAAGTGAATATAAGAATTATAGTATTTCCAATTTTAGTTTTCTTTTTAGCCATTTTGGACATTAGCGGCCATTAATTACTTATGTTTGGAGTAGGCACCCATTCATGTGATATTGCCGTTTGTTTTCATTGAAATTCTTTACATTATTGTCGAATAATGACTATATTACTGTAAATGTATGTTTACGCAAGCTACAATATCACTTTCCCCTTGAAATTTCAGTTTAATATCAGTCCAACTTATTTCTGTAGGTGAAAGACTCCAAAAGTATGTTCCTTTTGCTGAGAAAAACAGCATTAGATGATCTTGTTGGTCTTCATTTAAAAAAATAAAAACAATTATTTATTAAAACCTAAGCCCAGGAGAAATTGACCACAAACTCAAAAAGCCAATTTGATACATGGGAACTTAATAAAACAATCAACACTGAGTGTATTGTGCATGTTCCAGTATAAAGTCATCAAACAGGATTTCACTTAAAACACAATCCTACACATAATTTAAAATTTTAAGTAGAGATTAATTTTTTTTTTAAAAGGTCACACTTGTATTGTTTTGTATTTGCCATTAACTGTATTATCATGTCTACTATTACTAACACCCCAGTATGTAGCGGTGGGCTAGTGTTAGGCTTCATAAAGTCTGCCAGCATTTCTACATCTGGTATGTCCCACAACAGACAGACTGAAAGCTCAAAATCGACAAAACAGAGACGGCCCTCTTGTTATCCGCTGAACATCTTGCTCTCACGCGTTTTTAATGAGCACAGACATATTGGACCTTCTTGCTGCAGCGTTGCTACCAACTGCGCCACCATTCAGTCGTCAACAAAGGCTTCTACGCCAAAAACGTATTACCATACTTACAAATAGTCCATTCTGGTCAGCAGCTGATTTCTCTAGGCGGTGTATGGCAACGGAGGACGAAGAAAAAAGAAAAAAAGAAATAGCATGACTTGTGCTTAATGAGGGGAAATTGCAAAAATAGTTAATGCCAAATAGGTTGCAACGGGATGAGGAGACTAGCACTGTCGGTGCTAGTGGTTGACGAGGACAACGGGTGGTGAAATCGGAAAGGAAGATGGCAAGATTAGATTTTCTTTCTCTATCGTGTTGCTCCCGGGCGCAGGCTACAGCTGTTGACCACCTCTCACCGTGTTTCACACGAATCTCCAGGGCAACCTCACAGGGTAACACGTCAGACTGGCACGTGCAACACTCTCCACGTATCTGCTGCACAGCAGAGAGACGGCGCGAGCGGGAGATTGGGAAGAGAAAATCACACTATCCGTGCTGTGATCAAAGACGCATTAACACAGATCCGAGGTTCACACACTGTCACCGGAGCAGTTGGTTTGCTGGTTGGAAGTAACGGGCTGCTTAACGGCCCAGACATGTCATTGAGACAGACGGAAATCGAGAGGGCTCCGTGATTTCCCAAACGCGTCAAAAATTGAATTCGCTCCTCGCTCGCCCACAAGCGCTTGTTGTTCAGTGCCACATTTGGCACACAAGGCACCTTTCAGAGATCTAGTCAACTTTCAGACATCTCTCACTCGCTCTCGTTCTCTTTTTTTGTTCTTGCTCTCCCTCTCAATCTGTTTATTGCTCACTTTTAAAAACCTTATTTACAACATCCATTGATTCAGCCTTCAGGTCCTGGTGGAAGGCAAGACTCCTGCAGAGATACATTCAGTTTGAGGAGAGGCTTCGGTTCTGGACATTTCTCTTGCTTTAGCCTCGAAGCCACTCAATGGAAACAAAGCCTGTGAACAAAATACGCTAATTAATCTGAGTAATCGGTTGTATGTAATCAGTCATGAGACTTTCAAGAGAGCACCCTACGAACCCCCCTAAAGGGTTATGTTTGGAAAATTTGATTTGTTCCACATTTAGCATTAGACACAGATAACCTCACTAAGTACACTCTAACCCTTTGTTTATTTAGGAGCAACACCAACCCCCTAAATGCTAATACCTGGTTGTGCCAATCTTGGCAGCAGGAACTGCCATTAAGGTGTTGGCAGCAGCTGACGTTGAGTCTTTCACGTCGCTGTGGATGACTTTTGGCCCGCTCTTCTTTGCTGAAAGTTTTATCTCAAGCACAAATCATTGGTTTTAGGTCACGCCACAGCATCTCAGGCCAGACTTTGACTGGGCCACTCTAAAACTTTTGTTTTGGCCCTTTTTGACTCACTTCTGTGTCCTTTTTCTCCCAGTCTTTAATTCTTATTGTTGAATCATGAACCCTGACCTTAACTGGTATTAAGCTGTTGCTCCCAAATCATATCATAGAACAACTTTTATGGGTTTTTTTTTCAGTTATCCAGATTTGTTTTGTTTTCTTAAATTTGTTTTATGATCTGAAACATGTCACTTTGACATGAAAACAAAAATAAAATGAAATCTATTATGGGCCAAAGTGGACTGTGATCAGTTTTTAAGTTTTAAGCTGCAGCACTGAGAAAGTAATATTTCTTTTAACTGAAGCTACTGAGGATATTTGTGTTTGGACTCTAACTATGACTTTATTGTTTAAAAATCTGTTTTCTCGGTGTTCATCGTGTTGTGTACTGAGAAGTACTGAGGGTTTCACAATATGCTGGACAGCTCAATTTAGCTACCACTTGCTTTTATTAACTTCTGGAGGGTTTATGAAACATATTTTCCCCAGCTCACCGTGCCGGCGGTAGTTTAATGACATCAGCCGAGTCCCTTCTGGCAACGGATCTTTTTTAATCACTGCCGTCACTTCTTCTTACTTTTTCCCCCCCTCCATTCTGTCGCTTTCAGAAACTGCATGTCTTCAAGAAAACCCTCCAGGCCTTGATCTACCCAATTTCCTCGACTACACCCCACAATTTTGAGGTGTGGACGGCGACCGCTCCCACCTACTGCCACGAGTGCGAAGGCCTGCTGTGGGGGATCGCCCGCCAGGGCATGCGCTGCTCGGAGTGCGGCGTCAAATGCCACGAGAAGTGCCAGGACCTGCTCAATGCGGACTGTTTACAAAGTAAGGGAGCACTGCAATTCACACTGCAATAACTCCAAAGTCTCTGGCAAAGCTTGTTTGGTTTCATCCAAACTCATTTCAAAGGTGCTCTAATTAAGATGCCAGTCTTACATTGGCAAGTTCATAATCACACAGGTGTATTTTCTCCTTTAATTTAGAGTTTTTGATTCTGTACAGTTAACAGGCTTGGATAATGATGGAAAAAGTAATTAATCAATAAATTCCTGATACTCTCATATCTCATGATGATACTTGAGTGATTCACCAAGATGCATTTATCAGTTTTGTGGCTAATTTCTGCTCTATAAAGCCATTAATTGATTATGAAAGAGGTGGAGGCAATGTCCCACTGAGCGAGAGAGGGAAGTGACTGTAAAGCACTGCATGGAAGGCACCTATTACTCTACACCTCAAAATAACTGCTGCTTCCTAAGTCACGGAGTATAAATCAGATTTTTACTTTTGTATTGAATGTCTGTTTTTATTTGTCTGTTGCTAGGAGACGAGCACATTTTGTGGTAACCAAGTGCCATGAAGTAAACATCAGATTTTTACTCTTGCAAAATTTACCAACTGTAAATTTTGTGTGTCTAAGCAGATAAGCAGTATTCCAAAAGGACTTATGTTTTATAAACTATAATTAATTTGGTGTTAAGAGATGGGTGTTTTTTTCTGATAACTGCCATGAAGTATAAATCAGATTTTTACTTTTGTGTTGAATGTCTGTTTTATAATATATTCACCACCAATGACAAAAAAATAATAATTTTTGTGCAGTTGGTGAATTTCTGAACAATTCACCAACTGCACAATTCTTGTTAAGTAGAATAAGATAAGTAGTATTTGAAAAGAGAAGAAGAAATGTTATGTTTTCTGAACAATAACAATATTTGTTGTTAATCTGTTGCTAGGAGATGAGCGTGTTTTCTGGTAACCAAGTGTCATGAAGTAAACATTTTACTTTTGCAAAAGTAAAAATCAGACGCAGTGCATTAACACTAGCACTAATATTAGCATTGTGCATTGCCCCCCACTAGTGGGAGTCAATGTGAAACGAAGACATCAGCTTTCTGCTCTGTAGTACATTAAACATCTGCCAGCAATGTACTCCTGATCACTAACAACTTTCTGATTTTAATCAGGAGTTTGTTCACCCAACCAACTCCCTACATCTAGTGGGTGGCGCAAGTTTCTACAATCGATAGTAGCCACACAGGCACACCCGCTAGAAGGAAACAAACACACCCAGTAAAACACTTTCATTCTATTGGGTGAGAGGTTGCCAGGCGACTGTGCCAATAGGCGTTTCCAAAAGCCAGCAGAGAGTCCGAGCAGCGAGTGTGAGCACACGGAGAAGTTTTGAGTACAAACGTTACAAGTTTTGAAAAGAAAGGCTTGAAGGGCTGCTTTCAACATGTAAATGTGTGCTCTTGGATTATGGCAAAAAAAAAAAAAAAAAGTCCCCCATATACATGGTGCATTTGTGTCACAGTGTGAGCCACTCTGCTCATTACAGCATCCAATCAGCTCTGTCTATGAGGCACTCCCTTGTTATTACTGGGTAGAACGCCACCTGCTAAGAACAATGTGACTCTTCGGGATGGTCCCCTCAGCAACGCTCACATGCTCTAAGTGGATTATCTACGCCCTGGCTGTTCTAAAATTCTGTGTTTCAGAACATTTTCATACACGTACAGAAATGCCATTTGTAGTTTGAGCTGTGAGTTATCTTCAATCTGTGCTCATTACCACACAGCAGATAGATAGCACTCTTATCAGATATTAGTAAAAGAGGCCATTGTTATATGTGCTTCCTTTGTCACACAGACAGATCCAAAAGAAAATTTGGGGATCTGATAAACACGCCGGAACTAACACACACTTTCTGCACAGATCAGATCGCTGAGCAAGTAAAAAAGAAAAAAGTAGAAAAACTAACACTATGCATTAGATCTTGAACTCAACCGAATCTTTTGGATCAATTTTTAGGGGCTGTGGAGAAAAGTTCCAAGCATGGGGCAGAAGACAAGACTCAAAATATCATCATGGCTATGAAGGAGCGTATGAAGATCAGGGAGAAGAACCGCCCAGAAGTGTTTGAGGTGATCCAGGAGATGTTCCTCGTCTCGAAAGAAGAATTTGCTTCTCATCTGAAGACGGCCAAGCAGGCCGTGCTGGACGGGACCTCCAAATGGTCTGCCAAAATCACCATAACAGGTGGGGCCTGCTTTCTTAGGACAATACACAAATATCTGTCAATGTTTGGTAATTTAGTAATACCTACAGTCAACAGAAAAGTGAGATGTATTTGTACCGATAGACTACCAACGGTGATCTGAAAGGGAAAATGTTTTTATTCTGATTGACTTTAATTTCTAATGAATCTCTGTCCCCTTGGCCATTAACCTCTAACACAATATCACCAAGTTCTATGCACAGACTAAAACAGAGACTAAAACAGAATTTGACGGATGCTGTGGTTGTTTTGCAGAGGGAGTAAAAAAAATCATTGATATTGATGAAGGGTATTGGTGTGCTCAGGATTTATTGGTCCTCTCTGTCATTTTGTGGAACCTGTAAAAGCACAGGATGTACGATCCGTACGGATGACACTTATTTATTTATTATATATATATATATATAGCTGTGATTTAAAGAAAAGAAAAGACACAAAGTAAGCAGTGGGAAGGTATTTCAAGTTGTCCTTGTGTATGCCAAATCTTAAGTGGTTGTATGTTAATTACAGAGCAGGCTGCCATAAAAATAGCTATTTTAATCAATTAGAGTCTGTTTGTGTCAACACAAATTAATTACGTTTTTATTCATGCTTCACGCAGAGTCCAGTTTTATTTTTGTATATTTACTCAGCTTCTGCATGAAAAAAATACCATCTACTGAAATGTGAAGGTGGCAGATTAACACAGAGACAGAAGCCAACAGACAGAAACTAAAAACCAATTTTCTCAAAGAAAAGCAGATTATAGTCAAGGTTTCTGTTTTACCTGACAAACATTAAGAGTTAGCAGAGTTTATGTTTGCATAGACTATCAGTAGCAATTTTACAATCAGATTGTTTATTTATTTATGAGTTCATTTTATATGTTGTTGATGGTTGTCGTTAAATTATTCACATCACGTATCGATTCTTGATTCATCTGTAATACAAATTTTGCTTTCATGCTTTACTTTACTTTAGGCATCATAGCTTTGTTTTTAAACAGGCAGCCTCTGTACTTAAATGCTTTTAGAAATAATTTTATTAAAACAAGCAAACAAACAAAAAACAACTTTTTCCACCCAAAAAGTTTCAATAAGTGCTTCTAGGTTCAATTTAGGTTTCAGTGAGACGTCATGTTTGGATTTCATCGTCGAGGATCGCTTGTGGTCATTTAAACGAGTGACTTTGAACACATGCACTTCCTCATTCACAGCCTGATGAAATCCCAACACAAAAACACTCGAATTCAGATGATATAGCCCCTGACAAGTAGTTCAGCGTTTTGTTTGAAGCGTCCGAACACCTTCCTGCACAGGACTCGCTATTCTTTCAGGATGCGTTTGATTTTGAGATTTCCTGAAGCAAGCAGGCCACAGACCCCCATCCCACTAGATCTTGCCCCCCTACCCCACCCTCAAATCCTGTCAGCTTTGTGCTGAATGATATATATATGTACCTTGAATAATTTAGTCGGTGACTTATGCATATTTAATGCTGCAGTGTCCTTTTCCCCTTTTATGGTGCTTGTGAAATACTACAGTCTTTCTCCCTCTGCACCTACTAGTCTGAATCACTGCCCTTTATTTGGAGCCAGGAACCAACTCAGCAGTAAGCACACTGTAGCAGAGGGAACTCACACACTGGCCAGAATCTGCTTTCAGCTTAGATTAAAGAAAAGGGTTACAAATAACATTATGAATGAAAGTGCAATTATTGAATCAAGGCCTATACTGTATTTATTTTGCATGAGTATAGCACTGGTGTTCCTTTTTACTCCGTGCTTTCTTTATGTTTCTGCTGTCTGAGTTTCCCTGACTTGAAATGTTCACTATAAAAAGTATTCACCCTCTTGGGTAGTTTATACGTTTTGATTTTAAAAATAAGTCATGATCATCATAATGTAGCTTTTCTGGCTAAAAAATATTGCAAAAATCAAACTAGATGACAAACGTTAAAACAGATTTCTACACAATATTAATGATTTAATATAAGTATGTAGCATAAAATAAGTGATGCTCGCTCTGTCAGTCTGAGATTTGGCCACTAGAACATCCACCCTGATGCCAAAGTGTTGAAATCAGGGAACATCCCCCCAATTGAAGTGAATAGAAGTGTACTTTTTGCCTGTTTTCAAATGCGTCTCGTTTGCTTGCGTCAGAGAACTTTACAGTAACATTCTTGTTATCAAAGATATCCACTATTGTATTAAAAAAAAAACCCAAAATGCACTAGTATCACTGGAAATCAAGTCTGAGTGTTACAAAAGCAACCCAAATGGGCAACTCTTCCCCTTCTGCTTTCTGGTAGACTGATAATTGCATGTGGGTCACAAAGACGCGAATTGTAGGTCAGTAAGACACAGCTGGCACGCTAAAAATCCGGCTCGGTTTAAGCAACGCATTCCATGTGCAAGCGCATCTCAGTAAATTTGTTCATTCGCTAGATTATTTCAGTAACTCAAGTCAAATTCATATGAATTCATTTCGCACAGAGTGATATATTTCAGTAGTTTATTCTGAAGTTTGATAGCAAGACTTGCAGGTGTTGAAAACCGAAAAAAAAATTCCATATTAAAATAACTTTTTTGCTTTTTTTTTTTACTGTTCTTACGGAATTTTTAAGACACTTAATTTTGGGTTTAAGTGTTCATTAGCTTAATCCCCAGAATTAACAGAAAAACACACCCGTAACTTACTGTACATCTCTGTGTGGAATGAAACTATACAATATATAAGTTTTACATTATGGACTGGATAACAAAAAAAAAAAAAGGATGATCTTATTTTTTTCGATTGAAATACATGCTGATCCACTAAGTAAGGTGAGTGGCTGATATCAGCCGAACCGTGTGAAGCTCTGAGGTCAGTAACTATATCAGAAATGAAATTGGCATGACAACGAACTAAAATGATGCCGCTGTGGAAAACAAAAGGATTATCGCTGCTTCTCTCAGGGGAATTATTAAACCAAGTTGCATGTGTTAGAACAAAAAAAAAAAACGGTCTACAAACACTCTACAGTGTCATGTCCTGCTTGCTGTAAATTGTCAGCATTCTGTCCAATATCTACATTCTAGCACACAAAGGAAGAAATAGCACTTCACATAAAATGGCAGTTTTTGTCAGAAGGCTCTCAGAGCACGCGTTTTATGTAAAAATCATACAGCACTGGCAACTGTGTGAAATTTAAATCCCGCTGAAGGATGGTCAACACTGTAACTTTTTATTAGAAAGTCGGAAGGGGGAAAAATTACGGCGCCTTAAAGCGCTTCTATTGTTTTATTGGCACCATCTCCGGTTTTATACGTCTCATCCTTCTCTGGAAGGAAATATACGGAAATAACAGCCCCGGTTCCTCTACGTCGTCCCTTTGTTTACGACTTTCCAAATTATTTCCCGAAGATTTTGTTAAATTCTACATCGGTGACGCTACTGGCATGAAAAAAGCGTTGTTACGTGAAGCGTAACAACGCTTCACGTAACTTGTAAAGATTTGCTGTTTTTCCGTGCTGACACAATGTCATCCTGTCTTGTGCTCAGTCATGTGTGCGCAGGGATTACAGGCCAAGGATAAGACGGGATCCAGCGACCCATATGTCACAGTCCAGGTGGGGAAGACCAAACGCAGAACCAAAACCATCTTTGGCAACCTCAACCCCGTCTGGGATGAAAAGTTCCACTTGTGAGTGCTTTTTAATAACGCGACATTTCTTTGACCGGCTAATCCTCGCACCGGCGGGATTAGGAGTCGTCTGTTTTTGTGAACCTGGAGTCGTTCGCAAACAAGTTATTTCCTCTGTCATGCTTAACCAGCAGAGAGACACCGCATGCCAGCTTGGTTTTAGAAATTCTTTTTTTATTTTTATTTTTTTCCATTGGTATGCTGCTGCTGCTTCTGTTGTTGTGGGTTTATGTCTTTGGCGAGTAAAAATATATCTCAGTAATCTTTTACTTTTAGATTGACTCCACACTGTAGTATTTCATTTTTGTTTCATTTCTGATAAATTTGATGACTATGACTTGCAGCTTTGGAAAACCAAACATGCAGTGCAACGCTGTGGCCCCCGGGGGCTCCCCAACTTTTCCATGCCGTGGCCCTCCAAAGAGCATTAGTTTCTGGTCAGGAACCCTACTTTGCCCAACCACAGACAATGTTAATATGTACACAAACATCAACTTCTAGAATGTTTTCCTTGAATTTTATTCAATATCTAATAACTATTACATTTTCTTTTAGCATGAATGCTAAAATCAGACCTTCTGATTTTAGTCAGCCAGGCATTATTGGGCGTTTTTTTTTTTTTTTTTTTTACAACAGCAGGACAGTGAATCTGGTAAATCTGACGGGCATCCAATCAGAAAGATGAGGATTGTAAATAACATTTAAATTCTGGTAAATATGGTAAACAATATTTTTACCATATTTATTTTTATGCATATTTTATAGGAATGATTAAAAACAGATTAGATTCTATGCACACAAAAAAAAGAATAAAAGTGATTTAAGAAAAGATGAATTACATTTTCTGAGTTTTGAATTCTTTTTTGCTCATTTCTTGCCTCCTGAGGTCCCCCTAGTGCCCCTGGTGGCCCCCCAGGGGGCCGCAGCCCCCACTTTGAAAAACACTGCTGGAGTGTTTTTCAGGTTTATAGACATGCAGCATGTTTTTGTTGGTGAATATCTCCTTATTAAAAATCCTTTTATTTTATTTCTTATTTGATCCCTTTCTGAGAAGCTGAAGTTGGAATGTTAATCAACTGTTTGCAAGAATCATTTAAATTAATAGAAAATATAGTTTGAATGAAAACGAATTGAAAAATGGAAAAAAATAACCTATAATTTTGTTATTTATTTAGAAAAGCCTGCAGTAGACGCAGACGCATTATTACTTCCCATCCATCATTTGTTTTGTTTTTCACTTTTTCTCCCCATAGCAACCTGAATGGGTTACTGGGTTTTCTTGCTCATCTGAATGAAGCTCGGTTCTAATTAAAAACCGGCGTGCAAGTTTCTAGGAAACAACTTTGAAATATTCTCTTCATCCTCAATAACAGGAGGCTTTGGCTTCACTTCGAAAAAAAGGTCGCCATGGTTACCATAGTGCATGTTGCTGTAAGAAAATTGTTATTTATTTATTTTTTTTTTCAGGAGCTTCTGAGTTAAATAATGTTTTCCTTAAAACCATTTCCAGTTTATTACCTAATTCAGGAGCACAGCATTGATAGGTTCTCTCCTTTGGGCCTGTTCCAGCACTAATATTAACCCTTTAAACCAAAGAAAACAGCATGGCATGGTTAGTCTAGACAGGTGCAAGAAAACCGCAGGCTTTGTTTTGAATGCCTTCATTAGGACGTCGATTGCTGCTGTTTCTTTTTCCTTTTTAATTTAGCGTAACAATGAACTCTTTCCCACAATGAGCCTACCGGGCATTTGTCTTACAAGACAGTGGAATTATTTCTCTCTTATCACAGTGGCCGACTTTAATATTAATTTAAAATTAATGCGAGGCCCCTTTGCCTTCTCCTAATGCAAGTTGGTCAGTGAAGCAGCATCTGTTACGACAAATAATTTGTATACCACGGAGATCTTCTGAAAGTTTTGTGTTTGCGGGGCTAGCCTCCACGTATTTAAAAAGACTCCTGTGGTGGCTCCAATAAAACGCTTTTCCTTTACTACAGGGATGTGGATTAATAGAGCGATACATTACTGTGTGCTTAGCAGAGACTCCGGCCCCAGTGCAGCAGCAGCAAGCAGCCTGTGCTTCTCCTAGAAAGAGATTAGTTAAAATAAACCCAGTGACGGTCAGAGGTGGGTAGACTACCCAGAAATTGTACTCAAAGCGAAACGTAGCCATCTGAGAAATTACTCAAGCAAGGGAAAAGAAGTGTTTGGTAAAAAAAAAGTCTATTCAAGTACTGACTAACTGATGAAATTACCAATAATTTAACATTTGAAAATTACATCATCTGATGGACCAAAAACATAAAGTTAAGTGGAAAAGTTGGTATCTTAAGGACGAAAAATGAAGACGATTCATATACGTAACAAAATCAGGCAAAACAAATTTTTTCCACATCAGTTTCTTTAAATAATAATAAAAAAAAAAAACTTATGAAACTTTGACAGAAACTGCAGGTGTGTGTCTGTGTCTGGTCATGCTTGTCCCTTCATTCAGTGGGTAGAGAATCCATAAATATTACTCAAGTAAGAGTAGCGATACTTCATAATGAAGTTATTCAAGTAAAAGTTAAACGTACAGCGTAGTGAAAACACTCCTAAAAGCAAATATAATTGAGTAAATGTTATTGAAGAGAAATGTAATATGATGGTTTCAATTCTGGAGCGTCAGAGCCTGACTCTGTCTGACATTTCAGTTTGAGCTAAGTTACAGAAAAAGAATTAGGGACGAGAATTTGACAAGTTTTTTGCAAACACTTTCATGTTCCATTAGCATTTTAACATTTCATCAGGATGCAACCTTAACTGAAGTGTATTTATTAGCTAAATCGGCCCCAATTTTCTTCATTTTGGGAGTTTGTGATTGGCTGATACCAATATGTGAAGTCGATCTGATCTGCATCAGCAAAAGTCTAAAAATCAGCCACTGTCTTCTGTTGCTCTGCTGTGAGAGAAGTTTGACTAACAGACCTGGCCCACCAGGTCATGTCTGCATATTTGCATTTATCAATAGTCACCTCACTGTTCTTGCTATGTTTATTGACATTTCAAACAAAACCAAAAAACAACCATGGTATCGGCCCAAAATCGGATTACGGCACATCATTCTTTTTTTATTGACAATTGGCCTGGAAACTGCAATCTGTGCACCGCTAGAATTTATTTGGACTTTTCAGAGGACATATTGACACAAAGTGGTGCACAAATGTAAAGCAGTAAGAACTTTTTATTCATCTATTTTTTTTGGTTTGACTTGGGACCAGATTTTATTTATTTATTTATTTTTTACTTACACACAAAATGCTTTCCATGGCAGAAAACAGGCTCTTCATATGACCAGATCCTACAGTTATTCTGCTGTATCTCTGGAGATATGGTACATTTGGTTTGCAAAGCAGAACTGAGCCCCCCCCCCCCCTTCCCTAATAAACTAGGGGTATTTTAAAAGTCGCATTACTTAAAAAGGTTTCAGTCAGTGTCTGAACCTAAACATGCAATGTATCTGTTACGGCCTCTCTCCGCTCTGCTGATTACCTGAAGAACTTTGACTCAGTTTCTGTTGCTGTGATTGTGATTTAGCTAACCTGGTGAAATCGTCTTCTGACCCACAGCGAATGCCACAACGCTACCGACCGAATAAAGGTGCGTGTTTGGGACGAAGATGACGACATCAAGTCACGGGTGAAGCAACACTTCAAGCGCGAGTCAGACGACTTCCTGGGCCAGACCATCATCGAGGTTCGCACGCTCAGCGGAGAGATGGATGTTTGGTACAATCTGGGTACGCCGCCTTTTAATCTGATGGAACACACGGCGTTCTGATGAGCCGATTGTTTTTGCGTTGTGTGTCTTAGCTTTTCCATTAAATGAAAAGAGACATACATACATGCATCAGGAGACATACTGTCCATTACAATCCCAAATACGGGATTTGAGAAAAAAAGAAGTGAGATGTTTTTTATTTAATAGAAAAAAAAAACTAACGATACAAACTCAATTTGAAATTTTAAAACAAAGGAAAGTGACTAAATAGAAAATGTGATTTCATAACAGATTAAGTAAAGAATGGCTATTTATGTACAGTGTGAACATTACTCATTAGTAATGTGTTTTTCTTTCAAGCCAATTTTTGTCATGTAAAGGCACACTTTTTTTTACAATTTTTTTATTTATTTAGGTTTTGCTTTACAATTTAATAGAAAACTATAAAAATGAGAATATTATCAAAAAGTGATTCGGGGAGAAAAGTTAAAATCATATGTAGATTCTAATTTCACAGAATGATTTATTAGAAGCTTTTATTTCTACGCTAAAAATCAATTTCTATAAAATCTCGAATTGCTTGTGACCAACAAAAACACCATTTAATACAAAAATGTATTAAGAAATATATGTATTTTTTTGCATGACGTACACAGTTATGGGGAAAACCTACTGATATGAGGCTTGATAACCAGACAGTCATTGATAGCCTCCATAAATAAGGTTGTTTATAGGATGGTGTATGACACAATGGAAAGTTAAGTGGAAGGAAAAAAAAAGTAGAAAATGGTGCACAAGAACAGGGATAACTTGAGCTTTGAGGGGATTGTTGTAGAAAAAAAATTATCTGCAAGATTTCAGGGGAAACTTACAAGTGAAAACTTTAAGACCCGTTAACACACGCACACGCAAGTGCTTTGAAATCCCTGGTGTTGATGCACTCCCGATGGAGAGACCAAGTTACTTTAGACCCAGTGAAACGTTTCTGGTTTAGCGATTATTGCAGGAGCTTCTCCAACACCTCAGCAGAGCCACAGGCTGATGACCTCCATATGTACCACACCTCATTAGAGCAGCAATTCATGCAAAAGATCCGAGTAGCGAGTTCATACACTCTGCAGTGCATGCACATCTTGTTCAGTGGGAGAACGTGTCTGTTTACAAAGCTGTTATTATTCTGTTTGTCTTATGTAATATTCTAAAGCATAAAGACGGGGAGCGGTTTAAATCCGCCTGTGTGTGGCGAGCGTACGAAATCTGTCTGAATCGAGTCGGTAAAATAAATATGTTTTCCAGTGATATTGGGACGCTGCCGATCGCTGTTCAGGTGTCACACGTTGGCCTGTCACAATAGTCAATAAATCAATTAATTGCATGATGAGTTAAAACAAACTCAATAATTTTCATTGGCATGATTTATCGTTTATCTTTTTTTTCTCTTTTTCTACCAAAATCTGGAGGACAAAAGTTTTCAGTTTGGTGTTTTGGTCTCAACTGGCTCCATTTTTTGAAGGACAATTTTGTTTACAAAGACTTCAAAATCCATTTTATTTGTTGCTTTATTCATTTATTTTGGATATTTAAAATGTCTTCCAGACATAGAATTTAAAGTTTATCCATCTTTGAGAATATGCTCTTGCGTTATTATTACGCTATTACCATTACATTGCTTAAAAATGGTCCCAAAACAACAATATCATCGTTCATCGCAATAACTTCTGGAACAATCTATCGTCCAACAGAATTTGTTATCGTCACAGGCCTGGCCACACGCCTTTCACGTGACACATGCATGAGGTCAAATACCATCATAATGAATTCTTCCACTTCTATTAAAGTCCTATGACTGGCGGCCGTCTCTCTTTGTTTGCCTCTCCGGCTGAAAGGAAGCAATTTGTGGTAGCAGTGACCCCTGTCCGCCACCGCCGCTGAGCGGCTTTTTAAACGCTCAAGGTGTTTAAACAGGACACTGCTGCCGTCGGCGCCCTCCTCGCTGAGCCTCTTGAGCCCCTCTTCAATCTGGAGATTTTTGATTTTTGATTTTTTGCATTTGAAGCTCTGCTCTCTGTCACTTTGTCGTGATGTTACATTTCACTTTCCTGACTCTTGACTAACTGTCTCCAGAGGAAATTTGGCCCATTAGACAAGGAGAAGATCTGAGGGCTGTTTCAAGCCCCCGCAGTTGTGAGAACGTTGCGTGTTTAAGGTCTTCGTTTGTGCATGGGTTTGTGTCGTTTGTGTGGGTTTTTTTCTACGCTTCCCGAAACACAAAGTGTTTGTAGATTAAAGCTGTGAAGCTGAGTAGAGATGTCTGTTATAGCTATCAGCTTGTGATGACACAGTTTTTTTGGGGGGGCTTTCTAGCGTGTTTAAGGACTTTTACATTGTGACATTGAGAGATTTGGATTTTAATATCTTAGTGCTTTATATATCTTGTTTTTTTTTTTTATGTTGGCAAGGACGGTTAAACGTCGCTTCTCTGGCCAGAGACATTTGCTGTCCTGTTTTCTGTATAAAACATGGTTTTTACTGTAGGACTTTAGAGATTCTTGTCTTGCTCTACCATCTCCAAGTTCACAAAAATGTAAAAAGCAGGTGAAAAGACAAACAGCTAAGTGGAAGCGTGTTTCAGAAAATGGTAAAAATAATGTCAGATGGGTGTTGGCTATTTTCCTTTCTCATTTATTTTGTACCCAATGTTCGTTTTTTTAGTTTTTTCGGGTTATATTTCTGTTTTGTATCAGGATGTTTTGTACTGACCATTTGTCAAATAGCACCTATGTAGGAAAAAAAAAATCAGAGCCAATTATAATTTTCTACAATCAGTTGTCTCCAATTAAGTTGCACTTTTAGGACCGATTGAGACTTTAGAGACAGTCTCAATCAGTAATAATTAAATACTTATTTATTTATTCATTGCTGAGAGTAGCTCTGCTGTTTAGTTAAGTTCTAGAAACATAATGACAAATAAAAAAATTAATTTCTTAATCCACTGAGTCTGTTTCAATAAAACATTTTTTTAATAAATAATATCTACCAGCGGGTCGATTAAATTGGGTTATTGCTTTAGAGTCAACAAGTCTCAAACACAAATCAGAACCAACACGGAGGGCAGTAGAGTGTTACACAAAATATCCAGATAACAATACAAACACAGCCACAACAGTGGTGCTTGGGTTGCTTCTGTCCCATTGCCGTCACTGTTAGGTTTTTTTCTACGGCGGTTCTGTATTCGCAGATTCGCATATTTGTGAGTTTTTCACTGGAACGTAGCTCTAAATTATTAATGGAAGATTTGCCTATTTTTAAATATTTTGTCATAGAGCAAATGAAAAATATATATATTTTTTAAATGCAGCTTTAGAAGAAGAAATACTCGAGTGCAATGCCACTTGACACGCTATTGGCTGGTGCTTGCAAAGCATTCAGCCATTTTCCTTGAAGCTGATTGGCTGTAGTCTCTCTCTGGTGAACATGGGAAAGACAGATGGTAGCTTATCTGATTGCCAAGACTGTTTCCACTTTGCATATTAATGCATATTAAGGTATAGTTGGTGGTGCACTGCATGGTGTGGTGGTAGAGCGGGCGCCATACATACAGAAACTATTTGTCAACGCCTACCATCCTGGGTTCAATTCCCAACCTTGAGACCTTCACTGCATGCCTTGGCAACCTTGTGCATCTCGAGAGCATTTCGACGAACGTTCCCCGTCTTTCTCATGTGTAACAGATAAGAGGACCGACAAGTCTGCAGTGTCCGGCGCCATCAGACTCAAGATCAGTGTTGAAATGAAAGGGGAGGAGAACGTGGCTCCCCCTCATGGCCAGTACACGTGTTTACATGAGGTAAGTGGCAGAAGTGATTTTGTTTCTGCTAAATTTGAGCTCTTGCTCCGTTTCAGTCGCTCTCGAGGCTTAGCTAGGCCTGGGCTGTGATGAGATCCCTGCAAAAACACAAGGTTTTACCAAGTAGTTTTTTGTCTAGTTTCTAGTGTAACCAGACATGTGCTGAGGTAAATTTTCAGTAAGATTTAGGAGGTTGTTTTAAATCAATATTTCTTTAATGTTGTTTTAAAAAGTACTGGTTCCACTGGAAGATATTTTCTCCTTACAATAAGATATTTTCCCCACGTTACCAGTGGAACTAGCACTGTTTTTAATTAATACAAAGGAATTATTGACTTAAAACAAGCTAAAATAGCTTACTGAAAAGTTCTTTCCAAGTTAGCTTTGTTCTATTTCATGTTTACTGAGATATTTGGCTAAAAATTAGACAAGAGTAATTTTTCCAAGTAAGCAAGATTTAGTATTTTAGCAGAGATAAAATAACAAATTTAATCTATAGCTTAAAAATCTACATAATTAAACTGCTTTCTTTAAAATAAATATACCAAAAACAACAACTATTGATATTGCTGGCAAAATAATATTTTACTATTACAGTTTTAACGATATCTGATGCCTGTTTTTATTTTAATATTGACACATAGACATATGCAAAGACATAGAACTCATACCATCTAATTTACGTAGTTTGTGATTTCTGCCAGAAAATATTTCCAAATGGCAAAACTTATTTTCCTCATCTTTCTTGTAAATGAGCGAGAACAGCAACCCTCTCTTCAGCCAGCTGACTGGCAGTGCGCATTAACATTTTTCGTCGTTTTGAAATCGTGACTGTAAAACCTCGTAACTGGCCCACGCCCAAATGTAGCCTGGCATTGAAAACTCTGTTGCAAAAAAATACATATTTTAAGTTTCAAACCTCTTTGTTTCGTTGTCGTTGTTTTTTTCCTCAACAGAACCTGTTCCACTACCTGACCGAAGTGAAGAGCGGCGGCGTGGTGAAGATCCCGCAGGTGAAAGGGGACGACGCGTGGAAGGTCTACTTTGACGACGTGTCTCAGGAGATAGTGGACGAATTTGCCATGAGATACGGGGTGGAGTCCATCTATCAGGCTATGACGTTAGTACCTCCCTGATCTATGGCCTTTTACCTCATCAATCTGTCATTGTCTCATCGGGCAGAGTGGGAGGAGAACTGAAGGAGCAGAGGAGTTGTAAAGATGTCTCCTCAGCAGAATCGGAGCAGGGGAAGACAATCGAGCTCCTTCGTCCGTTTGATTGATTAGTTGTTGGTTAGTGGAGGGGGGGGGGAACTTCAAACGCGCCCCTGGTCGCATTGATCATGGGAACCCGTTAACGGCCTCGTTTCCCCCTCTGGCTGTCTCTCTGATCAAGTGTTGCCTTGGCTTTCCATAAATGTCGATTTACTTCCATTCCCACACACAAACACAAAGAGACATGAAAAACTCTATTTTAAGAAATGAATTATAGCTAACTATTGATTGCTGACATGGAATGATTTTGTTGAAGTCATGAGTTGATGCTGCAGGAGAAACCGTCATACACGTACCTCAATTTCTAGTGATTCGTTTTGCTTCCTCTTTATTTTGTTTGGGACTTGAATCACACTTTGAAAAGTTTGCCTCTGCGGCCTGTAATGTATCTTGACCATTTACTCATTTGTACCATTAAGTGGCTGATAAAATTTGTTAATTTAGAAGCAATCCTCTATTTTCCGACCACTGATCAGAACAGCACTGGAAGCATTTGGCCGTTTCCCTGGAGCTGTACGCTGCTCATTCAGCTGTGTCACTGTGGCTGCACATGTTTTTTTTCCCCATTATTTGAATGCTTAAAGGATGATTTAGGTCCTTCAAATCATGACTATCAGTTCGCATCAATATCCTCCATTGTGATGATTTGTTGTCTTTTTAAAAGCTTCGGTTTTTTCTCTTAGTTTTGTTGATTCTTATAGTAGAAGCATTATATTTTTAGTTTACATCAAATTAGCATATTTAGTCAGAGCACTTGTATTCGAACCTCCTGAAAGTTTCAATAACTGAAGTGGAAGAGGTTAATTTACTTAATTTAGCTTTTGATCTATTAAAATACGACTTTAAATTGTTATTACAAGTCTTGTTACGTATGTGAGTCAAATTTTTCTGCACAAAGGTTTTGTAACTATAACACCTAAGCTGTAGAGACCTGCAAGTTCAAGGCGCTGGTTTTAGCTAACTACTAGCATGATTGTTTTCAAGCCAAAAATATATTCATCTATAATGAAAACAGTTAACAACAACACAGCATGAATAGTTTGATTTTAATAGTTTAAAGTCACAGTACATCCAGTTTCAGGAGTATAATACTTTAGTAGATTTGTATGGAAAGCTAATCTTGTGACGGATTTCTTTTTTCACATAGCCTATCATCTCCCTGTTACTTCAGTCACAAACTTCAGATTGAAATATATAGCTAAAGGTTTGAAAGTCCACATCATGGAGCAAACTAATGCCAGCAGTACATTTCTTAAAAATAACATCTACAAGGAAGAAGCAACAAAATTACAAAATTAAGACGAAAATGTGACGTAAGCCCTTCTATTGAAAGTGTAAATGCCACTACCTCTCCTTTTAAGGCCTACAATTATGATCATTTGTTTCTTTAATTGCTTTTTAGGACTTTGTAGAAATCCTGTTCAGCATAGTGTTCACTCCTTAGAGCAGGGATAGACATTTTGAACACTGCTAGCAGCCTTTGTTTTTTCTAGTTTTCTCCTGGTAAATATAGTTGGGTAGGCACTAACTAGCCACTAACTTTGCAATCAGTAATCATGAAACTTCTTGCTCTTATTTTGGACTGCCACCAGAATTCATGTAAAAAAAAGAAAAGAATTAGAGCTAAAACAAAACAAATGAACAATGCACTTTACTATCATAAAGTCTTTAAAATGTTGGAAACATGGGACACTTTTCTCACCTCAGGGTGACTAAAGATGTTGCATTAGCAGGTCTTTTAAAGCCTTGTGTACTTAACCATGTTTCAGAGTTTTATTACCCATTTCCCATTAGGCCCTGAGCATATTTGATTCTCCTCACAGCAGCTTCTTTATCAATCGGCCTGCTTTCCCTGTAGGGCCATCATGTCATTGGCTTTCCTGTTAGCTCTGCAAAGCTGCTTTTAACAATCTCTAATCCGTCTCAATAAAAAAGGAAGAAAAAACATCTCTCATTAATAGCCACAAGAAATGAGCGCATTTGCTGCAACATTACAAATAATAGTAATCCGATATCACTAAGCAGAATAATCAGTGTTTTGGTAGAATTTCTGTGTAATTTCCCACAAGAAGAGTGGAAAGGTTTGCAAAAGTAATGTAAAAATGTTCCTAAACTCTTAAATGAATGTGTCTAAAGGTTACCAAAGTGATCCTAATTCCACATGTAATAATGTATAACAGATTTTTGTTCCAAACTTCCTAACTTAAGTACATTCTAACCGCGTACAGGAAAAAAAGTAACCTGATAGGACTTTGGATTCACAAAACTAAGTAAGTTGGTAAGCTTTATTTACATAGCACCTTTTACAGGTCAGAAACCACAAAGTGTTTTACAAAATACAAGACAGAATATAAGAAAAGGAGAGATAAAATATCGTACATAAAACAAAAATAACACTAATTAAAAAGCAGTCTAGAGAAATGTGCTTTTTAAAAGTTAAAATTCAACATAAATGGCCACGGCAGCCGGAGGCATCCCGTCTCTGTCAGTCTATGAGTGCATCAGGATTCAACAGGATAGTATCCACAAACGAGCAGCATCTACATCCCCGCTAATGATTCATCTCAAGAATCCTCCGGTCTTAATCTGATAGAAAACTCATACGGTGTCATCAAACATGAAAGGCAAAACCAAGAAACGCAGAGAACATGAAGAACCTGGTGATACCCGTTCACAGCTGGCAGAACTTGGTCGACTCCATTCGACGCAGTTCACAAAAATACTGCCTATACGGCTAAATATTAGCTTCGTAAGTCACAGAAAATGTCCATCTTGAAGCATTTTAATGTTTTTTTTTTTTACAGTAAATACTTCACTATGTTAATGAAACACATTTTTTTCCAACGTCCTTATTACTTTCTGTCGCTTGGAAACAGATTTGCACATTTTTTCCCCTCGTATTATGATATAGAACAGGATGCTTAGTGTTCCCAGGACATTTGTGTGTATAGAAATCGAAGCCGATATAATAATTGAGGCTTTAATCATGTTTTTAAAAGCTGCTGCTACGCTTTTCAACACAAACATACATCATCTCCTTTGCTGCTTCGGTAGGGTGTGCAGTTTTAGTTTTTTTTTTTGAGGAGGAGTTGTTGTTTCGGGTGTGGCGTTCGACGCGTGCTGGACCGCTTTGATTGTCTTAAGTCCAGAGAAGCGAGGGGGCTGGCTGGGGTGGGGGCTTGTTACCGGCTCCATCAGGTGGAGTTAATGCTCCGGGCCAGAAACTTGTTCAGAATCGCTGTTTCTCTCCGGAGCGTTTGTTACGCTTCGTCGGGAATGTGTGAATCTCCTCACAGTTACAATTTTTGCTCTCATCAAAAAGCCTCGACTTCCAGTCACTCCTAACATGACTGCCGCATAAATCAGAGCAGCTGTGAGTAGTCACTCTCCGCTCCCCCCTCCCACACACACACCCACTCATAAGAACTGCAAACGCGCACTCCTTCATTATCCCTCATCTCTCCCCACCAGCTGCCCTCACCTCCTAACCCTCACTCCTCATTTCATAATATCTTTTTCTCATTTCTCTCCCTCTCACCCCCTGCTGTCGGAAACCCTAATATCCCGCACGAAGGCGCTCTCATTGGCCGCTGACGACCGTAGCAGGGAAGCCACCGGGTTACACAATGCGACCCGTCTCGAAAATTGGCTCAGGAAATCCAGCTCTGAAAGCATCATGGGAATTCGGCGGATGCCGTCATCACTCTCCCTGCATCGCTCTCTTAGCTCGCCTTACTCCAAGTGCTGCTGGGTAATTTGGAGGCTGAAAGCAGAGTAATTAAATAGGCCTTCCAATGAGAACATATTTGTGTTTGTGTGCGTGGGTGTGAGTGCCTGGACTGCACTCAGAGAAGGGAAGGGAATCTATAATCGTTACCCCACATAACTCTGTGCGTTCATGAGGCAATGACTCACTGTGTGCGAGATATTCTTGGTTTTGAAACCTGTTTTGATTTTCCCGTCCGGCACCCGGCTTCGCAGCGCCGCTTTAAAATATTTATAGAGAAACATGCTACAACCGTCATCGGGGTTTGTGTAAAAAAGATTCTCTTTCGTGCGACGAGTAAACGCGAGCCTCAAAATAAACTTTGCTCAGCCTTCAGTTTTCTGCGTTCAGTGTCTCAAGCGTTCAGGTGTTTGGTTGCTGCGGGTCATGCCGGAGGCTCATAAGACGCCTCGGATGTGTGTTGTTTACTTAAACAATAAAGAAACTATTATCTCTGCGTTTTCTTGGTGCAGGGGGTAATCTGTAATAATTAGACCTGATTTCCTCTGAATGCAAAAGAAAGAATCTGTCAGGATTCATGACTGGGCTTGTAAAGCAGCACGATTGTTTGGAGTTGTTCAAAGGAATCTGCGCTCTTCACTCATTAAAGTACTCTATCTCTTAAAGCAAGAAATGTGCCAGGTCGGAGTTTTTGCACGGTTCTCAATACTAACCGTAAACACCGGTGTATGCGCGCCTTTGAAAATGTAGACTGTTACCGTAACTTTGAGATTTTCAAAATGCTGAAAACTATCCAAACCATCATGTTTCATGAAATAAAGAGGTTGGAAACCTCAGATGGATGAAGCAGAAAGACTTTGCCATGGCACATCCAGCCTTCCTGTTATCTCCTGAACCCGCTTAGTTTTTGTTAGGGGGTGGGGAGAGGCTTCTGCCATGAACCTAAAAAGACAAGACCCACTCTGAGATGCCTCTGGTTTAATTTTACATAATTAATTTTACAATCAAGCCGACGATGTGCATGTTCATGTCAACTTTCAAAAATCAGGCTAGCACAGCCATATTTCATAGTTGAGTGTACCGATTGCAGACATTTCTTCAAATTCCTTCATTTCCCACAACCCAAGTGGATACTCGTAAGCTTGATGAGCAAGTTGGGTGCCTAGCCCCAGTTGTTTTCTCCACCTGCAGCCGCCGTACGCCTGTTAGCGCAGCACAAAGTTGCAGTCTGGCTGATGCACGTCCTCGCTACTGGCTCAACCTTATCATCGTCTTGGTGTCGCACACAACACAGTTTGATGTCGACAACATTTCCCGCTGAGCTGTTTATTGTTGGAACACCGAGTACGCAGTCGTAAAACTTTACCTTTGGCCAGACATTAAGTCTGCATTGAGTACACGCAGACCTCTGCGGAGTGAAGTACTCCAGAGTGTCTGGGTGGCCTTAAGAGTGGCCGATATATAAAGAGTTGCACATAGTTTGTGTGTTGGACACCTCACTTTCTAAAGGTTTTTTTTTCTGTTTAGTTCCTATTCTCAAACATCACCGCTACTGAGAAAAAACTCCATAGGTTGTGTCTAGTGATGTGCCTGTATGATATCGGAGTGGCAAGAAATGATTTTTGTCCAATGTGCTTAGTGCAGAGGTGTTTTCTGTGTGTTTTCACCTCAAATCTGTCTGTAATCAATACGTCACGCAGACAAGCTTCAACGCCAGTTCACTCCTACGCAGTCCAGCTGACATGGGGCTTTGACTTCCTCGCTTAACAAGTCAGAGGCCTGTCGATAGAAAGTTAACTTCGAACACGCTTCCCACCTTTGCCCTTTCACCCAACGCACACAAATACCAAAACGTAGCAGTCTAAACTACCTGTAATTCTGTCTTCCAAGTAAATGCAGCTTCCTTTTAAATAGCTTCTCCATTAACGTGGGTTCGCTTTGAAGAGCCAGAGAGCATCGACGTTAGCGCATCCCGTTAGCGCTAGCAGGTACACCAGTCCTGGATGAAAATTTCCCACTCATCTCATTGAATATCTCTTGCTAGAAGCCACACATTTTAGCTTCAGGAATCCAGAAATCTCTGACGGCTTTACTTTGAGAAACATAGCAGCGACGATTGGTTTAAAAGTGCTAATAACAGCTTTTGGCGTTGCTCTAATAATTCAAAAGACGCTTTAGTCTGCTTGCACAAAAACAGCCTCGAGTCCTCCCCACCACCCCAAAAAACAAAATAAAAACAGTGTAGAAGGTGTTGACTTCCAGAGAAAACCTGAAACCCCTCCCTTAGACAGCTGAACTCTCTTCACACCTTGACATCCTACTCTGACAGCTCACACATGAGCTTGTTGGGCTAATGACCCCACAAGAGGTTTAATGCTCAGGGCTCCCTCGTACTATCAGTTAAAATATTTTTTAAAAAGCCTCTTGAATGAAATAAAAAGATTTGTCTTCAGCGAACTCGAGTGTGTCCGGTTTGCTTTGTTTAGCTCTCAGGATGACTGATTATCTGCACAGCGATACAATTCTTCCCCGTACAGTGGGAGGTCTGAATGTCTCCGAGTTAAAAAGCAGCAGACACGGAAGAAAGATTAAGCTTGAAGGATAAAGCCTCTTTCAAGATGCATCACTGTGTGAATGTCGAAATTAATACAAAGAAAAGGAAACTATGTTGTTGTTGTTTTTAGCCTTCGGCCCCGTTGATGTTTTGGTTCATGCATTATTCCATACACCCCAGCAGCCCCCTCATGTTGTTATCAGTATTTGACAACAGCTTTGATTAACGATATGATTTGTTTTGGCCACTGAAGAGACTTTTCTGGACTACTAGCATTCCACCTCTTCTGGCAAAGGTAATTGTTCAGAACATTAAAATGAATCCTGTGACAGACAGCAGTCTGGAGGTGAAAATACAGCGCTCCAGGACTATTAAGCAATGCGTCTTGTTGTTTCTCTGCCTTGAACATTTTCAAGCATTATGAGGCTGTGACATTATATTTTAGAAATAATAATAATATTAATAATAATAATAATAATAGCAAAAAACTTCCACAGATATTTAAAGGTATATGATAGTTTTCAAAATTATTGTACATTATTGATGCATATGGCATCTAATCAATGCTTTTGAGAACTTATTATTATTGCTGCAAGTACTCTGAGGAAGATTGAACTTAGGTCTGGACTTTGGCCCAGTCAAAGTCCATACCTAACTTCAATCTTCCTCTAAAACATGAATATGTTTCGATTTGAGCCATTGTATTGTAGCTCTGCCTGTATCTTTAGACTGAATCATCTTTCCAACCAGCTTTGCTGTTCATTCTCCCACAGACTGAGTCTGCCACCCTCATGTGTTCTCTGATTAATGTTCTACTTTCTTGGCCTGTGAGGTTAAGCACAAAGTCCTTTACATTAGATGCCATTACAAACACTTTGTCGACATCCTGCTGATGTCGAAAAACTCTAAATAAGAAATGAAATTAAAATCAGACGCCAATAAGCTCTTTCACGTGACAGTTCAGTAAAAATCATGGCAGTGACTAATGTAAACAGTTGCCTGAAATATGATTTGATTTCAGCCATGACACCGGTGCTCATCAAAGAAGATGCTGGCATCTTTTTCGGTCATCGGAGCGGCTGCGTATGTGGCGTTTTGGGGAAATTGCACTCGGCAGTTTTACAGAAAAGCGATGGTATACTGCTTTGCTGTATTTACACTTCTGTCATTAAACGACTCGCGAGAGGACTCTATTTACCAGTCACTTAATTTGTACAGGCGGTTAGCGGCAATGTCATTTCATTAGGCGATAGAATCAGCGAGAGTGATTTAACAGCGTCCGATAATTTTCCGAATTGGAAACCTCGCATCCCCCTCCGTACCTGCCAGTATGACTCAATGTCCATCATGTTCAACGCCGATGGTATTCATTGACGTTTGCGTCTGTAGTTTGTCAAAAAGGTGGAAAGGGTTCATGGCATGAGAATTACTTTTTCAAGGCGCTTTGCGTGCGTCTCTCAGTGCAGTATTTCTTCATGTGGTCCTCGTCTGTTTCTTGGCAGCGAAAGGATAAAAGCGTTTCTCTTCGACTCTCTGAGACACTTACAGTAAGCTGATAGCTGTTTGTTCTCCTCTGCAGGCATTTCTCCTGTCTGTCTGCCAAATACATGTGTCCCGGCGTGCCCGCCGTGATGAGCAGCCTGCTCGCCAACATCAACGCCTACTTCGCTCACACGACCACCACCACCACCACCACCGCCTCCGCGTCTGACCGCTTCGCCGCCTCCAACTTTGGGGTGAGTGTTTTTTTTTTTTTTCTGCCTCTGGATTCTCAGTTGTGTTGTTGTTGTTTTTTTAACAAGCTTGTTAAACTTCCTGGCCTTTTCCTGACACCTTTGTATTCCTGTGCTAGTTTACGTTTAACATTCTAAAAGGAATTTATAGTCCTTAAAATCAAAACTATTTGGCACGCCTCCCAAAGTCATTCATTCAAACTTTTTAATAAGCTAATGTTGCAAGACCCCAAATAATATTTTCGGGCTCCGAGCCGAGTCTGGCAGCATCGCTAAACAACTGCATTTTACTCCAAGAAGTAAGAATGAATCACTGCAGACAGGCAATACCACAGTCCAGGCGGTGTTATAAATTTCTTTTTTTTTGGCATGGCGCTTTGGGTGGAAGCTGAATTATTGAATTCTGATCCTAACAGAGGGAAAAATTCGTCAAATTGCTGGACCAGCTGCATAACTCTCTGAGGATCGACCTTTCGAAATACCGGGTATGTAAGAATTTTTTTCTTTTAAAAAAAAAAACAACAATTGGTGTTTACAGGTGTGTGTGTGCGCGATGAGATTTTATAAAAAAAATGTATCGAAAAATTAATTGTGTCGTTTTTGATATTTTCAACATTTAAACCTTGAAAAATGACAAGCGACTGTTGTGTATTTCTGTTATATCCGACCGCTCGTTCAACGCAGTGCTTTGAGAACGTATTCATGTCCATTTATGTTCTTTTTTCCCCCACATCTTGTCTTAAAACTGCGCTGTGTTTGTATGTATTCACCCTCCTGCGTTGTTACTGCGTGGAACCGCTGCAGTTACAGCAGCAAGACTCGGTCTGCGTCAGAGTTGCACAGGTAAAAACTGAGATTTTTGCCTTTTATGCAAAATTGCTCCAAATCAGATTAGATAGGGAAGATTTGGGAACATCAATTTTAACATTACTATTCTCTATTGGATTTAATAGACTTTCTCTGGTTGTTGATTGGTTTTGTTCTGCTGGAGGGTGAACTTCACCCACAGCATCTTTTGATATTCAGCACCGTCCATCTGACCAGCTTCCTCATCCCCACAGCACAACACTGCCACCACCGTGTTGTCCTCTGGCGATGATGCAGGGTAATTTGCAGGTTTAGTTTTCCTCCATGCGTCGTCTGTTGCCAAAATGTATCCGGATCACCATCCTATACCTACCTTTTCTTTCTTCTTTTTGAATAAAATGCATTAAAAAACGGCTGGTTGCTATTCAATAAATATAACTCATAATTAAAACGCCATCTGATATACAATCCAACACAACCCGTTTAAAGTCATTCGTAACAAACTCAACTTTGCCATAGATGCCACTCTTTCACATCCGCTCATGTTTAAAATAATAATAGAAAATGCAATAAAACAGTAAAATCTACTCATGCCCCACTTTTCAGGTTGTTTCTTTTCAAAAGAAAATAAAACTATGTGCCGTTTTATATCCACACCGCTATTAGACATAACCTTTAAAAGGATCTGTCGCGATAAAGCTCAATAAAATAGAATAAAATATGCGGCTACGGTGGGACTAAATGTAAAAACGCCCAAGAGGTGTAAGTGCTGAATGTTCTGCATTTGGTTTTTTTTTTTAGCCGCTTGGAAAAGTGGAATCTGTATGCTTACATTACAATTTTTTTTGTGCTAAAATATGACGTGTAAGACAGCAGCACACGTCGGTAGTGCCAGTTCATGGTGTATTCACATGTATCTGAGTATGTAAATTTGATAGGTAGTGTATTTACACTTAGAAACATGAAAGTCTTCATTATTATGTTTGTTGGTGATATGTCTGTCTGAAATAAATTATCATCATCCTCATCATGATTGTTGCCAGTTATGGCTCGTCTGCAGAAGCAGTAGGTGTGATAAACACCGAGGATAAAGGTTGTTGTTTCATACTAAAAATTCGAATTGAGACGAATTGCTCCGCAAATGCCTCCGCAGACCCGCCGGACGCCGACGCCGTTGAGCAAACGACATCCGCTGATGTGTAATTTGGAATATTTATGTCGCTGCAACGCTGGTAAAAAACAAAAAGAAAAAAGGAGATTTTGCAACTACAGCGTGGTGGTGAGAGGCAGTCATGTTTCCCTCCCAGCTATAGGGGCTCTTATGTTTGTGGTTGAGCTGCAGTGTCATCATTAATTGCTAGTTACTCACCACACACACCGTGCAGGAGCCGTAAACAGGAGCTGATGCACACGCTGCTACAGCTGCTGCTGCGAAGTTGGAAACTTTAACGTCCTGCAGCGGTGAAGCAGCTCTTCCAGTGGGAATCGCCCGCCGGTGATTATCTCAAGAATATTCACCGGAGCAACATATCACAAAGCAGCTCGCTGTGTGTGTGCGTGCACGTGTGTGTTACCTGATACCAGTGCAATAACAAATCTTTATGGGAGATAACAGCTTTTATTGAATGGGTTATCTGAAAACAGGGATGTATTGATCCACGACTGCAAAATTATTCATTTGAAAGTCTGTGATGGCATTTTCGAAGCCGTACGTGCTGCGTTGTAAGGAAACGCGTGTAACCTCACGCTCACACCGACTGGGAGAAATATTGTCACTTTATAAGGTGTCGTAAAATGCCGTCGCCCAGCGGGGTCACTCTCACTTGTTAGCCCATATATGGGATGACACCGGTTCATTTGTCATGGCCATTAGTTCAGTGATTGCTGCTGAGTGATAAGCCTCGGGGAGCACCTCTCTGCTCTTAATTATGGCGCTTTATATAGGATTTTCTGGTTGACTTGTTACAAAAATGGCATGAATGTGTTTGATTTAGCCTGCTGTCACCTTCATGTATTAATATGATGAATTCTCAGGCTGCACGGTGTGGCGCTGTCGCCGCCCCTCACATGACATGTAGCCTTTATTTTCTATCATCTTGTTCAATGACGGATAAGATCCATCGGCTGAGGTTAAACGGTGGCAGGTCGGCGCCGGGATGTTTTCTGCAAACAGGATTCCAGAGCAGCCAAGTCTTTATGATGAAAAAGAGGAAGTCCATAGTTTTGTGCGAGACTAACTTTGAAAGTTTTACTAAAGGAGAGTTATGGAGAATCTGAGGATTGTTTTAAATTCTCTTATTTTTTACACTTGTGGAAAAATAATATTCACGTAACCAAGAAAGTTTTTTGTTGCCGAGACTCGACGCTGCAAACTACTGTTGAATACGTGCATTTTTTTTTTTCATTTCTAGAATAAATCACTTCATTTTTAACCTCAAGATCGGACATTTATTATATACGAGTCCATAATTTATGAACAAAGGTTTTCTTGATACAGAATGAATTATAGATTTATTGTACCACCTCCAGAATGAGATTATTAACAGAAAATTGAAGCTCGTATTATGTGGACTTTGCTGATGTATAATTTGTCCATAAGTTTTATCCTCCTATTAGACATTAGGTAAAACTGGAGTTAAGCAACAATCAGACTAATTATGGTTATGAATCCAACCGCAAAAAAAAAAAAAAAACTTTTCAGTTTTGCACTTCATTAACAACATTATGAGATGTTACATTTCTGGCGGATGTTTTCTTTAAAATGCTGATCAGAAGTAAAGTAAGAAAAATACTGTAGATATCAAATCAATTAATTCATCAAATCAATCGCTGATTGGTTTTCCACTACATGAACATTTGGGCTTAAAGAGACAGTGATCATTTTGTAGATACACATCTGATTTCAGCAACTTTAATGACAAATCTCTCACATATTGTTTCTCTTATTATTGTGAGATTTAGCAAGTAGAAATAACTTTGGTAATTCTTCCTAGCCGAATACAAGTTTGGACTGACTTAACTCAAACAGTGAGAAGGAAAAAAGGTGCATTTGTCTCTTTATTCAAGAGACAGAGTAAAAGAAAGAGATTAATCGCACTCTAGCGCTGTGATTAATCACAATTAATCACTATGCCTAACTTTGTTGGCTTGAACTGTGAAAGAAATGCTCATTTTCGAAATGCTTAAAGCCTAACATCTTAGTTTCCCAAACTTTCACCCTCAGGAAGGTTTAAAGAAGCAATTTTGCTACAAACTTTATTTAGAAACGTTGAGCTTCACCGGAAGAATATTTCATCATCATAATAAGTAGGCTACGTACTACCTTGATTTCATCAGTCTGACTCTCCTCTCTCATCCTTTCACACACGTTTGCAACTCTGCATTGTTGACCGCAGGACAAAACCGTGTAATGTGCTTCTGTGAACTAGCTAACCCTACTGTTAGCTAGTCTCTCTAGCTAGCTAATCCCAGTCTCTGTAGCTAGCTAACCTTAGGCTTGGCTGGAGGGGGTTTTAAGTCAAAATAGGTAAACGGTAACACGTTACCATTGACAGCCCTTTCTGCTCATGGAAATTAATGTAAAGAATTGTTGGAAAGAACTTAATTTTCCAGAATAATCCCTAAAGAGTTAATCCTGTTAGACAGTCATACCCATCCTGTATTCCTCTTTCTGCTCACACACCCTTCTATATATACACACACCGTCTGAATTCATCTCCTGCTCATTCATTTGTTGCTCTGAAGAGCAGATATTACAGTATGCGGGCACAATCCTGCACACGCTGTGTGCACAGCGTTGTGTATGTTTCCCCGCTGACAGCGTGACAGTAAGCTGTAGCTGAAGGATGACCCAGTCACCTTTAACGTGGCACATAAAGCAACACGTTGTCGACTCGGGGGGGTCGGGCAGCGCTTTTGTTCCTCTGTTCTGAGCAACAGTGTGAAGTCCCCAGTGATTACAGAGCAGCAGGTACGACTGACGAAAGACGGCTTTTTCCGAGACGGGCTGAAGTCGCTAATAGTGAGGGGTACGATTAAGAGGACTTGGCAGCGGAGGTGGATCTGAAACGGATGAAGAAGAAGAAGAAGAAGATAAAAAAAGGTGCGGAAGGATGACAGAGAAGGAGAAGGGGGGTAAGTGAAGGAGAGAAGGCCCCTGCTATCGTCACACGGCCCTGGCTGTCTGCCTGCGAAGGAAAAGCTGCGACATATCACATTGCGTTCACCTGCCAGGTCTGCCCTGCTGTTCTCTTATCAACGTCGCCACAGACCGGCGGTTCACGCACGCCCTCTCATCCACAAGCCCTTCCGTTCTTTGTTTTGTTTTTTTCTTTCCGTGGCGTCCCGCAGAGCCGACCTGCCACTGTTCCGCCGTAATAAGATTCAGATCTGGCTGCTCCGCTCACTCACCATATGGATTTCCCTATAATGTCAGTCTGAGGGAGATTGAGTTTGCTTTTGTAAAACAGAGGGGCTTGAATCAGCAGAGAGAGGGAGCTTGGAGTTCAGCTGTCGCTCCACATTTGACCACATATGCACTTTTTTTCTCCCCTCCTCCTCCTTCTCCTTCAGCTTTGCTCCCGACGGCGCTGATGCATGGTGACACCTTGTATAGCAAATCTCTGCTAGCTGGGATTTTGCAAGTCTCTCTGGGTAGAGCATTAAATCGCTGGGTGGGACGGGGGATTCATGAAGCAGAGTGGTCTTCGCCAAGTTTTTTTTTTTTTTTCTTTTTTGCAGTGGTTTTGTGCTAGCCGTTTGTTTATTTCCGCACTTGGGAGCAGATTTAGATTCTAACTACAGGCAGAAACAAACACCAACCAACAAGTCCAGCAAATGAGAGCGACTTGCAAGAATCTGGTGTCGGGTCACAGTTCTTTAGCCACAAACACAACAAATGGAATATAATCATTAAAGAAATATATTTTTTTTTTACATTTTTAATAACAAACAACTCCAGGTAAACTGATAAGACCCCCCTTAAAGGAGGAGGAACTAGATGGATGGATGGATGGATGGATGGATGGATGGATGGATGGATGGATGGATGGATGGATGGATGGATAGATGGATAGATGGATAGATAGATAGATAGATAGATAGATAGATAGATAAATAGATAGATAGATAGATACTCACTCACTCACTCACTCACTCACTCACTCCCCTCTCCATTTGGAAATCCAACACAATTTTGACAATTCATCCCCCCAAAAACATTTTTAACAAAAATATCAAGCACATTTAATGCCAAAAAGATCATTTACAGATTCTGCTAGGTAGCTTCTGTTTTTCATGAAACCAGCTGAAAGTTTCTCTCTTCCTTCTGCTCTGCTTTCAGCCGTTGGTATTTTTTCTCCTGTGCCATCTACGTAACGGATATGTAGCTTTGGTCTTTGAGAAAGTAGTACTCTCTTTCTGAGGCTTTAAATGACATTGACATAGAAAAACTTTCCTTTAAATTCTGGCAGAAAACTAATTTAAATGTGGGCTGGCCGAAAGATGCTACCTGAGCTGGTATTTTAAGTCAGATCTGTATGCTAACCTTGTTTACACATTTAGCACCTTTAAATCCTTCCGAGAAATATCAGTGTTCAGAGAAAACATTGAGGAATTTGTTCTGTTGGTTTAGTTTGGTTTAGTATCTGCCCCATTTTCTTAAAAAGGAGTTCAGGGATTTTTACAGTGACATAATTCTGGTTTGCTGCTTTAAACGTTTTCTTTTGCTTCCTGTACTGATAAAGAGAAAGGAAACCACAAATCATCCCAGTTGCACAATTATCCCCGTTTTCTCATCGTCACAAGAAAGCAGGAGTGAAAACATAATTTTATCGTTTCTCGAGGAAAGAATTGTTTGGGAAACAAAAGCTTTGGGTGCACAGAAAGTATTTGGGATTATCTAGTTCTTTGCTGAACAAAACCTGCATAATCCAGATCTTGCCGTTGCAAACGCATGATAGACAATGTAGAGAATCCCGCCAGAGAAGGTAGGTTTTTATCACCTGTCACATAGGGCGGGGGATGAGACACCTACCCGGCAAAACTGTCGAGAAAAACGTGAAAATCTCGAAAGTCGTTGAAATGATTGAACGTGTAAAGTTTTTGCTTGGTTGAAAAACAAATTAACGAGCTACAGAACAATATTTACGACACCTTTGATGAGTATTTGCAATGAGAGACGAGGAATTCTCTGCTTAACGCAGAAGTGGGTCACGGTGGCTGCAGCTATTTGCATCTGAGTCATCACGCCTCTCTCTGTATCCGTTTTCCTTTTTTTCATTTTTCTTTTTTTTTTTTTATGGGAGATCCCTTGAGTTTCCCTGTTCAGATGAGACCACCGCACGCGCACGCTGGTTCTGCCTTGAATCTTGCGGAGGTTTATGTCAGTTGAACAATCTTATTAAGCACAAAACACACAGCTATCGGAGCGCTGTCTCAGATCAAATATACCCATAAACACTCAGTGGATTCAAACAAAAATACAACTACATAAATGTTTGGAAATACTACTCAGCAGAAAATGTTACATGTTGCAGTTTTGGGTTAAGAACGTATTTTATAGCTGATATTTTGAACAACTATTCAGTTCAATAACTTAACCCTCCCCCCCCAAAACAATTCACAACAAAATGAATTAAATAAATAACCAACTAAAACTTAAACCTATATTCAGTAGTTCATTCCAATTAATACTTAATGCAGCATATTCATTTTTGAGACTAAAAACAGAGATTTTGTCACATTACAGCCACAAACTTCAATCTACATTATTAACTGAAGACACTTTGGTAAGATGAGACCAAGCATAGCTTTTTTTTTTTTTTTGGTCTGAAACAAAACTTCTACTGCTCTTTATGCTCGTTTTCACACTGTGAAACATGGTGCTGGCAGAATCATGCTGTGGGATTTCCTTTTTTTTTTTTCCCCCAGCAGGGACAGAGTTGATAGGAAAATACATGAAGCTAAATCCAATTGAAATCTAAACTGAGGCAGAGGTTCACCTTCAGGAAGGCACAAAGCACGGCCAGATGACGGAATAGTTTGGCTTAAATCATATTCATATGTTAAAATGGAGCAGGAAAAGTCCAGAACTACATTAAAATGGCGTATCTGTGGCATAACTTGGTAACTGAGATAATTTACAGTCTGTAGTTGGGTTGAACAATGAAGGGATGTGCTGTTAAGTATTGATTCAGATTATAATTGTACACCACACTTTTAAAAAGAGACAAAAAAACAGTCTAAACCGCAGATATCTTACAATTAACTGTTTTGCACAACTTTTATTCATTTTTTGGCATAAAATCTCCATTAAACTTTTGAAGGTTTCAATTTTAACTGAAAAAAAATCAAACATTCAAGTTTTAAAAGTATCTTAGCAAACCACTGTACAAACAGTCCTGCTCTGATCATCATAAATTAAGATCGAATTCAGGGAATCGTGAAATGACAGATGTGGCCGTGCCGATATTTAGCATGTTGTTTAAATTACAATGGCCTAACTAAGAGTTGTTTCCACACACTAGCTTCAAAGCTCTATATGGTAAATTGCATAGGCCTGCATAAACACTGGAGGAGGATTTGTGAAACGGTTTGAAGTTGGTAATGATTTGCTTGCTCTTCCTCGCTGTGTGAACTGTTTTTTGTTTTTGATGATAAGCAGCAGCTGCTGCCGTTGCTGCTGCAGAGTTTGGGCTCTGGTCCAAAATAAGATCCGGCGCCGACAACACCAGAGACAAACACCTCAAAGCTCATCAGCATCACTTGCTCCCTGTCATCTTTCTAAGGCACTGATGATGTTTGTCTTGACTTTTGGCTCACAGATGGATTCCCTGCTTTAGTTTACTCATCTGATGGTGCTGGTGTTTTTTCTCCATCTCTCCTGTGTTTTTTGTTTGTTTTTTTTCTTCCTGTTTCTTCTACTGAGCTTGCTTCTTGCTGTCACTGTCGCTTTTCAGACAACAGCTCAGATAGCTAAAGCTCTCTTTTTGACATTATTGTTAACACCTGGAGAAAGGAACCCCCTAATGTACAGCGTTTTTCAGACTGCATATCATTTGTTGCCCTCTAGCGTTTTCACATCATGTCAAGTTGCAGTCAGCTCGATGACGTTTATCAGAAATTGTGTGCGTTGTAAACCAGTGCTGTAATAGCTTTTCACTATAGTTTAGTTTTATTTCATTGTGACTTTATCTTCGTCTAATTCAGTTTTTAGAGTGGGTCTGCTAGTTTTTACTAGTCACTATTAGTTAAATTAAACTTAGTTTAAGTTTAGTTATTGTCGTAGTTTTAGTTTTTTCCATACTTCAGGCCATTTTCGGTGCGGAATTCAGTACTTTATTACAATACTTAATACTGAAAGTATTGTGATTATAGATATATCGTTTGGGTAATGAATACTCAGGAGAAGATACCAAAAATCAAAATGTATCAAATCAGTGATGGGACAACAAATCCCAACTATAAAACTATATTTGTGGCCATTTTGCGGATTAGCATAATCAATTTCACATCACAAAAATGAAGGACATTTTCGTGATGTTTTAGTTAGTTTTATAGATGCTTAATATAGTTGCAGTTAGTTTTAGATTTTTTCCCACTAATTAGCGTCTTTATTCATTTCAGCTAATGGAAATGGTTTCTCAATTTCAGTTTTTGTTATTTCTTTTTAAATTTATTTTATTTTTTTTATTTTCTTATTTTTTTCCTCCGAAGAGTTTTTTTACGGTGCTAGTGGCTCGTATTTTTTCCACAGTAGGCAGACAGGAAGGAGGGTGAGGAGAGGGAGGAAGACATGCGGCAAAGGTCGTCGGGACCGGGAGTCGAACTTGCGACGTCCGCATCGAGGACTAAGGCCTCCAAACGTGGGGCGTGCTAACCCCCTGCGCCACCACAGCACGCCCCCAGTTTTTGTTATTTTGTTAGTGTTGGCTAACCTTGCTGTAAACAACCGTCCTCCACTGCGAAGAGAAAACTGCTGAGCCAAACAGGTTTGCAACAACAGACAGACTTCAGTTCGAAAACAGCGAAGAACCTCGACGTCATAACTCCCCCTCCTGCGAATGTGTCCTGAGAAATCAAACTCTATGGGACAAATCCCAGACAGAGCACTCAGGGGAAATGAGAATCCAGCAGATTGCAAAGGAAGGCAAATAGACCCAGATCTGCTTTAGAATCTGTGACACTGTATCTGCTATTTACAGATTCTCTTCTGACTGACCTTGAGAGATATTTTGCAAAGGAGATCGGACAAAGCAGTCAGAGACATATTCCCCGCCTTTGTGACTTTCACGCCACACTTTTCAGGTTTTTACCTGCACAAATTTTCCTTCCATTTCACAATTTCTCTAGACATCAAACTGCAAGTTTTTGGATGTTTTCTTTAACTGTTCCAGTGGAGGCATTGATCTCCTATTAAACCACACTTTATACTTTACAGATTTACAGATTTTGTGACCATTATGCTGTATAAAGGCAACAAAAAGGCTACCACTGGTTGGCATTCATGACTCTCACGCAGCTGAATCAACTGTCACTCAATACTTGACTTCAGTTGGACTTCACTAGCCACAGTTAGCAGTAAAATGTTCTTGTTTTCCTGAATCCATTACTTAAAAGCTAAACCTTGAAGCCTTTTATCGTCCAAACAGAAGTAGAAAATAAGACTTTATTTTTAGTGTGCAGATTTAAATTCATTATTACGTGAGGGTCAGATAGAAGGCAGAGCGAAAAATGTGAAAACCACGTATTTTGGAGTGCAGTTTCAGCTCTTTTCGATGTCATTTTTATTTGATATAAATGCTAATGTCACCATCAATATATTCTCTGTAAAACCAGGAGAGCTTTTTCTTACTTTACATGAGAATGCTGCAGACTTACCGTATTATGCCTCTTTGAAATACACACAACGGACTTAAGTCAGTGTATTAAAGCTGCAGTGAGTGTGATACGATGAGTGTCTCCGACATGTCTAATATTCAAATTGTTCAATTGTATGCGGAAAGGGAAACAATGCCGTGCTCTCCAGCTATACTGTGTCGATTTCTAGGTTAACTACAATTTCTCTTGAATACAATCTGACCTAAAAGGAATTGTTAAATAAAAAAAAACAACCAGTAATTCAACATGTTCATAAATGCAAAACCATATTTTTGATGTAATCTATCAACCACATTCCTTAGATCTAGCTACAGTGTTAAAATAATATATATATATAATTAAAAAAACAACTTTTATTAGGTCTTTTGGAATCAGTTGCAGAAACAGCTGAATTGTCTCAGGCTGTTCTGTCTAAATTAAGGGAATTTAAAAAGACTTGTAGGCAGTCACATCTGGCTGGAAATGATATGATTGACTATTATTCCCCGTTTTTTTCTTTTACTTAGTGGCTGGTAAATGTACTATTTTTTTTCTACACCTCGGAGAAGATGAAAAGTAATGGACGATGTGGCAAAAGCTGTGTAGAGCGTTTGTATATTTTATGGTGCTTTTGATTTCACGCTCAGATTTTGACAGTACTCAATGCTGCAGTCAAAGACATAAATAGTCCTTGTTAGATATTCAGTAGTGAAAAAAATAAGAAAAATCCTCTTTGAACAGATATAGCACATATGGTCTCTGTGGCAGCAAACAAAGACTGAGGAAGCGGATTATATGGAGGGGGAAAAAAATAAAATCTTGCCATTTTCCAAAAAGACATCAGCTATTAATTCTTGCAATAAATAGATTTTTAGTTTCAATCTTCACAATATTAGACTTTCCTCTAGTTAAACCATTAAAATCAGCGGGGAAAATACATCAGCAGTATAACAACTCGTCTAGCAGCCTAGCGGCTAAAGTGACGTAGCTTGACGTTTAGCTTGATGCTAACATTCTTCATAACGGTTTGGTTAGTCTGTGTAACTCGTTGCCAGCTTGTCAGATTTTTTTAATCAAGTGGTATTTTTTAAGGGGTCGGTGTATCCTCAAGACAATACAATTCATAATGACATTTTTTTGCCTGACAAAAATGTTTTGCTATAAAGTAGCAAACTCGTTTGCCAGGAGTTTGCTACTTTATAGCCTCATCACAACAGATCCACTGAAACACAAATATATACAGCTCTGGAAAAAAAAAGTTAAGAGACCACTTAAAATGATCAGTTTCTCTGATTTTAGTTTTTCTTATAGGTATTTGTTTGAGTAAAATGAACATTGTTCTTTTATTTTCTGAACTACTGACAACACGTCTCCGAAATTCCAAGCAAAAATGTAGTACTTATTTGTGGAAAATGGGAAATGGTCAAAATGGCGACAGAGATGCAGTGCTTTCAGACCTCAAATAATGCAAAGGAAACTAGTTCATGTTCATTTAGAAACAACAATACTAATGTTTTAACTCAGGAAGAGCTCAGAGATTAATATTTGGTGGAATAACAATGAGGTTTTCAATGGGGTTCAGTCCAGTGGTCTCTTCATTTTTTCCAAAGCTGTTGGAAAATATATACTCCCCTATGAATAAAAATAAATCAATGTTGGGTATGTGTTGCTGTTAATAGGGAGAATCATAACACGATAGCATTTACGCTTCTGGAAAACGGGAGCAGTATAATGGCTATAACCTCATTTCGTAATAATGCCGTTTGCATATTTTTAACAAGCTGATAACCGTGACAAATTTCCTCACAGTAATCATGTTGTGCAATTTTCATCTTGCTGCGTCTTCACCAGGGACTCACAGAAGCCTCTTGCAGCGTCTTGCAGACAAACCATGATGAAACACTTCAAGAATAGAGTAGTTCCTGTAAAAGCGGTGATGCGAAACAGCATCAGTAAGGCAGAAACAAAAAACAACAAGAGCAGAAGCCTCTATTGATTTTTCCTTTTCTTTTCGACATCAACAGCCAAATATAGCATATTTGCTCATAAGGATGCGTGTCGTGCTTGTTTGCCTGGCGGCTGTTTACTACTCTTTCACCTCTAAATTCGACTCTTCCTATTAATCATGAGCACGGAGGACAGAAACTGTAATTTCTCAGTAGGCCGCTGACTGTTTGTGAGACATTTAAAGGGCCTCCGCACTGTTTTCTCTCTGCTAGCTTTTTTTAGACCCTTCTGCAGTTGTTGCTGTCAATCATCTGTATCCGCTTTTTTTGCCTTCCTCGCCTCGTTCATCAGCTCTCGTGCTGAAGACGTGGATGCAGGTCTGCTCCAGCTGCTCGGCGTTAATCTCAGAACTCCCCGGCGCTGCCGTCGTCGAGCTCGGAGGCCGCCGTTGAGACGGGGTGCTCTGTTTTCCGAGCCCCCGATGTGAATTTATCGACGGCGTCGAGGAAGAGACGCAACGAGAACATTTTTATTAGAGCCCGGCGAGAGCTGGAGAAGTAGGATAATGCATGGAGCAGTAATGCGTTTCCTCCGAGCTGTCAGGGCTTTATATGCTCCCCACCCCCTGCCCCCGTCACGCTGCTCTGCGCCGCCTGATGACTTCATGGCCCTAAAATAGGGATTTTCATCAGCAGAGGCCTCCCCTGTCCACTAAACGATTAGACAGACTGTCATGTCGCCATGATTGCTTGGCATTCCTCGGTAATCAATTTTCCTGTTTTTTTGGGCCGACTAAGTGATATGACGTGTCAGGTGGAGCCGTGTGACGGTGCAAGGCTGCTTCCAGAAAGATGTCCTTCCCCCCTCATGTTGTGTTTTTTAAATTTTTTTATTTTTGCTCTCTTTGGTTGACTGCAGGACAACTTCCCGGCAGGAAACCCGGAGCGTCTCCAGGATCTGAAGTCCACCGTTGACCTGCTTACGAGCATCACTTTCTTCAGAATGAAGGTAACGTCCAGATTTGAGAATCTAAAAAGCCAGACAGTAAGAGGGGCAGTATTGTGTATTTTCCAGGTATCATCATTTAGCATCATTTTAAAGCACAATCAAGTAATTGTGTTGCCTTCAGTTGTTATAGAAATTTTACTTCATGATTTAACACCTTGAAATTGGGCCTTGGTCGCGCTGAAAACTTTTTTCTGAAACTCCGCCTTCAGGATGTCAGCACATCTCTCCTCTATTAACCCTTCAACAACATTTTTTTTACCAGCGTTACACTAAGAAGTAGCTCATAAAATGAGCTCAGCAGATGCATGGTTCCACCAGGTGTTTGCTATTTGCTTCTGGCTAGTCTGAAGGAGCTGGATCGGGGAAGCTTGGGAACTGGAGCTACTTGGAGGAGCTTCTTCTCAAAGACAGAGCTAGGTCCAGCGATGCGTATTGCTCGGCTGAATGGTTGCCACGGGAGATTAAACGATTTCTCAAACATGCATGAAAGAATCAAGGCAACACTCCAGGAATTAATTTTGATGACGGAATGGCATTACAACATGATGTAAAGCTCAAAAAAGTAGATTTTACAGAATACTGCCCCCTTTAACACAGATTGTACGTAAAATATGACAGGAATGCATGTGCTGTATGTTATATTTGACTCTCACAGTCCCATTGCCATTACGATTTCTTACATTTTCTGACACACACTGATTGTGTCGCTCCCCTGGAGGCGACTGGCGGTGCAGGGGCTAAGCAGCGTTAAAAAGCATAGTGTGTGTTGACATGTGTTCTGTTACTTGGTTAGGTACTTTTTAAAAGTTTTTCTTTTTATCTTGTTTGTACTCCTGCTGCCTTTTCAAATGCCTCTTGGGAATGAATATAGCTGTATTCAACTGAACTGAATACTTTCTGTTACAGATAGAAACCAACTATGATTCCAGCTAATTCTGAATAAATCCATTTAAAATCTGAACACTGTATCATCTTATTAATTTATTGTTGCAAAGAAGCTAATACATTTAGCATCTGCTGCAGAGCTGCTGTCTTTCTCTGAGGTGTTGACCTGTTTTCAACAAACAACCCTCATAGTGTGTTTAAAATTATCCTTGCCATGGTTCCAATGGCCCTTTGAAATGCCAGTGGAGGTTATTTTGACCCAGTGTCAGAAGAGCTTTTGAAATGACAAGTGTGACATTTAAAAAAGGGCTACTCTTGCTAAATTTCTCTCTTTGTTTTATGTATTTTTAGTAGAATAAGACTCGACCAGGAAGAAAACAACAAAAACAAAGCAAAACTTTCCATTGAAAAGTTAATCTCACTGTAAAGGTAGCTACTTCTGGCTCATTGTGTACTATAGGCAGAAGTACTAATGAGTTCCCTTCATTCATTAATGTTATGCCTGGATCTTACAGATTGTGTTTTAATTCATTTTAATGAGATCAAGAAAGATCAGTTAATTCAGAAAAATTGAAGCGTTATCCATTGTATTCGATAATATAGGATTATTCTAAATGTGAAAACCTCCACCCACATATAAAATTAAATTATTTAAGACCCATTCCATTTATTTTGCACGTGCTGCGTCCTGCTTTAAAACGGCTTCACAGTCCTACAAATGCTCTGCGCGTCGTAACGACCACGTGGCCGCTCTGGAGTCAAAAAGTCACCGCCATTTTCCTCGTTCCCCTGCTCCTCCTCTGGCAAACTACAGGATGCTGACTTGTTTCCAGGCGACAAGAAAAGCTCGGCTCCTTCCAGCTCCCTTTCTGTGGGTGGGTGGGTTCGGCGCACTGAGGCAGAGCTGAGATGGCAGCTGTGAGCGGAGGAATGAAAACTGTCACTTTAGGTCATCAAAGCCTTCACTCCGTGCCGTACCGATGCTGAGCCCCACACTGTAAAAAAAAACGGCCTCATTTTACGGTAAAAAACTGGCAGCTGAGTTGCCAGAAGTTTACCGTCTTTATACGGTAAAAGTCTGGCAACCAAAACTGCCATTTTTTTACCGTATTTCTAAAATACGGTAAAATTCTGGCAACCAAAGCTGCCAGTTTTTTACCGTATTTCTAAAATACGGTAAAATTCTGGCAACCACAGCTGCCAGTTTTTTACCGTATTTGCTAAATGCAGGATTTCACCGTATTTCTGAAATACGGTAAAATTCTGGCAACCACAGCTGCCAGTTTTTCACCGTATGTTGTAAATGCAGGATTTTACCGTATTTTTAATATACGGTAAAATTCTGGCAACCACAGCTGCCAGTTTTTTACCGTATGTTGTAAATGCAGGATTCTACCGTATTTTTAAAATACGGTAAAATACCGTACTTCCTAAAATATTTTAAAAAAAATAAAATGTGGTTTTGCCGTAGTAAATACGGTCATGCTGACTGAGGCATAATATCTACATGAGTGAAAAACACATCCAGACTGTATGATATATTGACATTTTATTGTAAACCCTCCCCCCCAAAAAAAACTTATGGTAAATTACTGGTCTCTGTTCCTACCAGAATTTTACCATACAAATTATAGTACAACAACCAAGGAAGTGTAACTTGTCAAGCATTTCTATACAGAAAGTTATAAAGAAAATAATTTCTAATTAAACAAAAATACAGATTACGAGTAATCCACTTAAAGAAACAATTTCTATTTAAAAAGTCAAGTTAAAAAAAGAACTGATTCTATTTTATGTCCAGTTTCCTCACGGTATTACTGAGATCTGGAAAACAAAAACAAAACAAACAGTATGTGTCCACATAAGAGATAACATATTGTAGAAGACAAAATGGTGATAAAAGGATTCTTGTTCTGGGTTGAGAGTCACAAGTCGCTGAGATCAGACGTTGCTCAGGATGGTTGTAGTCTTCCCAGTCACAGGTTGAAATTGAGACTCGCATGTTGTCAATCGGGTGTTTCCTCTCTGCTGGAAAACAAAAAGAAAAAGTTAGAAAGATGCACTACATGAACATCTTATTCGCTTAAATGTTTGTTTCACCTTTGTTGACTTGCATATGGACACAGGTACTTCAACCAGGTGGTGTGATCATTTCTGACTGAAAATTCAGTAGTTAAACCTTTGTTTGTTGTCAACAGGTGTGATCCTCTGGTCTGCAACCAGACAAAATACACAAACTAAAAACAAATATAACTGTTTTAGGCAATTTATGAAATAGATACTCACCATTTATCTGAGTCTCATGAAGGCCAATAGGTTGTCTTCAACCATTTATGTAAGTTACATTTCCTGCAAGCTAGCAGAAACAAAGCTGTAAATGTGAACACTTTTCATACAGGCAAACAAATTGATACAGCTGAGACAATTTATGCTAGGTTAGTTTTTCTCAGTCACTTTTGGTGCATTTCTCGAGTCATTGTTGGCATTTACAAAACAGTAAGCGCATTTCTCAAAACAATTTGTAGAAACAGGAAAAATAGCATTTGTTTGCTTTCAAAATCCTTAGTTCAGCTCTTAAAATCCTGTCTGTTAACATATCAGTGACTCAAAATAATAAGTTATAGTCTCTCTATGTACAGATAAGACAGTCAAATCGATTAGTCATGAGAAGAGACTACAAAAGGATCATTTACGCCAGTGTTTCTCAACCCTGGTCCTCAACGCCCCCCTGCTCTGCATGTTTTAGATGTGCCTCTACTCCAGAACAGCTGATTCAAATGATTGGATGACAATCAAGTACTGCAGAAGCTTGTTAATCATCCAGAGATACAATTCAGGTGTGTGGCAGAAGGGAAATACCTAAACCTGCAGGACAGGGTGACGCTGAAGACCAGGATTGAGAAACACTGATTTACGCTTTTGCTATAATTTATTCATGGACCATGCCATGGTGATTCAGAAAGAAAAAGACAGAAATGCAGAGAACAAAAAAAGTAGAAAAGGAGCCACAGGACAATCTCCTCAAGGAAAACTGTACAGTGCTGTAGAAATTACATTACATTTTAATTTCCATAGTCACTTTGTTCCTTAACTCCACTGAGGAATCTTTTTTCCTCAGTGGGGTTAAGGAATGAACAGTAGGGTGGGAGGACCTCCATCAGCATCATGTTGTGGGTCTCAGCCATGTCCTGATGTTGGACTGATGGAAACTGGCAGATGTCCTCAGCCTCTTCTGACTCTTCTTCTGCTTTCCTCCCAACTATTTCCTCCTCAGCCTCACTCCTCTTCTTCTCTCTGGCTGTTCACTCTGCCCAGATACTTGTTCATCAGTTCTCAGACATGTAACATTGTGTTGTGTTCTGACTATATAGAGCATAATGTTGCCAACTGATGGTTCACAAGATGCACCTCCAATCTGTTTCAGAAAACTGGTTGATCGTTGGTTGAGCTAATGGTTCATACACTGACCTGTTAGAGAAACTCAGGACTCACTTGGGAGCAATTTACCAATTCAGGACAGATTTAGAAAATAATAGAATATAAATTAATTAATATATGATTCACATTATGACAACTTTAAGACTTATGCATGTTAAGACTTACACAATGAACTGATGCTATTTTGGAAGTTGAGAATTCAACACAGACACGTTGTTGTCCTGTTGTCCTCATTTTCTGTATACACCCTTTATCCTCCGGGTCAAAATGACCCGTCTTCAATAAACCCCCAATATAAGCAGCTTAATTGAATTTTAAACACCAAATTCTATCTTGTATATTGTCACTCACCACAAAATGTGTGAATACTTGACTTTTCCCTCTCCACTTGAATTTCTATAGCTTAAGAAAAAAAATGTGCAAAATGAGTTTCGAATGCATTTTTATTCATCACAGTGACTAATTTTCTTTTACTTTTCTCCAGTGAACAAGAGGATGTACAATACAAAAATATGAAAAATAACATAACCCATTCAACTAATTGGCACATGTAGGGCAGTATGCAAGTGCACAGCCTTTGCAGATATATTTCTTACACCTGCAGCACACAGTATGTGTTTTACAGTCTGAGGGCAGAACTGACATCTCTTCCTCTTACTTGGCTTAGCTGAGGAAGTGGCTGTGGTAGATGGATCCTCAGGTTGATCAGGAGCTGCTGCACTCTGAATAGCTTTCACAACTGCTGCTGAGGCTTCTGTGTGGGGGACATGCTTCCTTCTTTCAATGAGTGGAGTTACAAGTGCCTTTCCTAGCTGCTCCAGGAACACCCTCTTCTTGTTGTGCTTATGAGACATCCAGGTTGGGTTGATCTCTATCCAAATCACAAAGGCATTGTAGGAGGACACATCAATGATGTTGTGGAAGATGACCAGGGGCCAGCGGGCAGTCATTCTTCTGCAGCTATATGCTCCAATCACCTTATCTAGGTTGTCCACACCTCCTTTGTTTCGGTTTTATTCCAGGATGATGATTGGCTTCCTGTCCTCACGGTCACTAATGTCGCCGTCTTTGTGCAGTGTGCTCAGAAGAACTACATTCTTGTTTTTCTTTGGGAGGTAGGAAACTAGAGTGGTGGTGGGTGTGAAGGCAAACTTTGAGGAGAAGACCTCTCTCTCCTTTGACCCAAGCAGTGCAGGTGGGAGCTCAGGCTTGTTCTTTTGAACTGTACCAACCATGGTGATCTTCCTCTTCAGGAGCTGCTGTCCGAGTTCATAAGAGTTGAAGAAATTGTCACATGTCACATTGTGACCCCTCAGTCCCTCTGTCACATCAAGCACAACTCGCAACCCCTGGTTCTTCTCTGGGCATCCACTGGTTGACTTCCCAGTATAGACTTGCATTTTCCAAGCATAGCTTGATTCAGAAGCCACCCATGACTTGATCCCATATTTTGCTGGCTTGCTGGGCATATACTGCCGGAAAGGACAACAACCTTTGGACAAAAGACATTAGCATCAGTGATTAGTATCAGTGTCACAGAAAACAGTCAAAGAAATCAATAGTGAAAATCACTTTTATTACAAATATGAAAACAGATTACCTCTAAATGGAACCAGTTGCTCATCCACTGTTACATCAGGCTCTGGATTGTAGAGGTAGGGCAACCGCTCCACCCACTTGTCCCATACCTCTCTTATGGCTGCAAGTTTGTCTGTCATACGTCTTGCTGGTCTTGATTCACGGTCATCAAATCGCATCAGTCTTGAGTAGGTGTGAAAGAGTTTGACTGGCATTGTGGCTCGGAAAATTGGCCTTCCACTCTCTGCTCACTTCTGCTACTGATTGATCTGAGACACAACTAAAACTTTGTAACATTTTATGGTTTGTAAATAACTCTGTGACCTGGATTTCAACTCCATTTGCCTCACGGGTCATTTTGACCTGAAGACCATCTTTGTACCTTTTTTTGTACAGCTTACATGGAAATGAGAATAAAAGCAACACTGAACTTTTTCTATTGTCTGGGCCAATCTAGGAAAAGTCTTAAAATCTCAAGTTAAAAAAATTACATTTAGGGGATTTTTTGGGGGGGGGGGGGGTTTAACACAGTGGCGGGTCATTTTGACCCGAGGACAACAGGAGGGTTAACATATTTTGATCAAGACGATAAAAGCAAATTACAATTATAAAAGCATAGAAGTGTACATAACCAGCTACATGATGTACAAAAGCAAAACTTGCAAAACTAATTGTTTTGATGTGCAGAAGTGACACAGTAATTTGAAGATTGAACAGGTAGTTTTAAGAATTTCAATTCTGTTCTGAGAGATGCACCCAAACTGAGAAAAGCTGTAAAATATTAATATTTAAATTCTCTTATCTTCAAATCCTTCAACTGTCATGGACCCAGTGACTTTAGTGCAAGTATTTTGGGTGTGAGAGTCAAGAGGTCAAAGGAAAATATTAAATAATATCTCTGATGCCAAGCTTTATACTTCTAAGTATTACCAAAATATTGAAACAAAAGCTAACATGTTCTTCAGAGATTTAACTTGCATGCATGAACATTTCACACTCAAAGTAATTCAAATTAATTATTGAACCAAACTTGGAAAAAGTTGCTTCTGCCATTAACAATAACTTTAAGCACATGTAGTCTGAAGTAGACCAGAAATATAATCTATGCAGCCGTTCCTACAGAAACATTAATGGAAGTGTTGCATCTGTGAAGATTAAATGTTCCATATAGTAAAAATATCTAGCTGCAGTGCATGTACATAAACAGCATGGCTCAGAAACTACACATTTCTTTGTCAGTTGGTTAAAGTTAGCTAACTTCAGTTGAAACCGTGAAAGGGACTCACCTGTGATGTGTTGCCCTTCTCCTCCTGAACGTGCAAAAATAGCAGAAATTTGATTTCAAAGACAGTAGCAGCATCTTGACAAGGACCAGGCCTACTGGGCTCTCAGCACCCTAGTTAGCAACCTTAGTTAGCACAGTGACTTTACTGTGTTGAGTTCAGGACACCACTACAGGAACAGAGTTAAAAGAATCTTGCTGCTGATGCTGAAGGATCAAGCAGCAATGCAAACTAGATAATTATTTGTTTACATGACAAATAACAGTCTCCATTTACTGTAAACCCTACTATTTATCACAATAACAAAATGAAAAACTCTCTAGACCAGGGGTCCCCAAACTACGGCCTGCGTCATTTGGTCTGGCAATGCCGGATCTGGCCCGCCTCCTCATACCAGAGAGCATTCAGTGTATTTTTTCATATATTGTATTTTCTGGTTTGTGGATTTCTCTTCAACCACCAGGGGGCTCTTGAGCAGATGTTAAACTAACTTTCCCTCAAATATATACTAGTCAGTCCCAGTCACCGTTTCACTCACGGTTTTTTCCATTTCCATTCTGGGTAAAAATCTATCTAAAAGCGACCGCGAATGTGTCGTAGTCAGCAACCCCCCCCCACCCCCCCCCCCCCCCCCCCCCGTCGACAGTTTCAAAGACAGAACCCCCCCCCCCCCCCCCCCGCCGACAATAAGTTTCTAAGGTATCTTTCTCCAAAAACTAAGACCGGCCCCCGAGCAGAGAAAGGAACAGCTATGTGGCCCTCGCAGGAAAAAGTTTGGGGACCCCTGCTCTAGACTATTCTCTACTAATAGCACAATATTTAAAACCAAGTGTGGGATTTGTGAAACTTCAATGATGGGTGACTTTACAACTTGTATGATTTTGGATAACACTAGAATTGTTCTTTATTGAAGTTTCACAAATCAGATAAAGGTTTTACAAATCCCACACTTGGTTCTAAATATTCTGATATGAGTTGAGAATAATCTAGTCCAGATTTGAAGAGTCTAGGTGTTGTAGTTTTTTAGCTAGAGTAAATTAAAGATGCTGATTGCAGTGAAAAATTAGGTGGAATTGCCCTTTAGCCATTTCCCAAATTGGAAGCAGCAATTGGAAACCAACTTCAGCTTCATTCAAGCAAGAGGGGCTAACATACAGTTCTCTTAATGTTAATGATCAAATGCTCTCATAAATGATGGTGGCGTTGGCTGTAGGAGTTTGCTTTGCAATCGGTGGATCGCCAGATCGATGCCTGGTCTACTGCTGAGATTTCAGTTTGGTGTATTAAAGGCATTATTAAAAAAGAAACCAAAATATCACACCAGCATTCTGTTCTTTGTAAAAAATTATTTTGCAGTCTTGTTTACGCTTTTACATTGTAGATCTAAACATCAGCAAAATTTGTAATTTTGGCTGATTGCTACTGTTAAGTTTAGGGTAATTAACTGCTGGCAATATTACAATTTTTTAAGAACTTTACAATTACTTATATTTTTACACTATATTTCTGTATTTTCTACATTCGTGACTGTCACAATTATTTAGGATATATGTTTATTCAGTTATGATAATGCCATGTATTTTCTACGGCAGTATAATGCTGTGAATATTCTGGTCAGTAACTGCTGGCATTTTACAATTTTTTACCGTAAATTTACTGACTTTCTTTGCAGTTTCGACTTACGGTAGTTCCATGTAATTTCTACGGTAATGCAATGTTTTTGGATACGACGGTCAAAAACTGTTGGTTTTTTACAGTTTTTTACCGTAAATTTACTGACTTTTTTTACAGTGCACTGTGTGTACGGCGTGCACCGCTGCTCACACACAGCCACGGCCTCTGCCTATACTGTGACCCGCACATGCACCTAAAACGCTGGAGCCTCCAACACCAGCTAGGGTTCATTTATAAATCAGGGGATCAAAAAACTCCCGATTTGTTTAAACATTTAAACAAGAATGATTGGTACCGCTTTACAATAAGGCTCCCCTTATAAATTTTCAATAAATAGTTCATATATATGTTATTAATTCACCTCTAGACGCGTTATAAATCATAAATAAGTGCTTATTATGCATTAACTAAGGGTGAGAAGGGGAAGAAAAATCTACTGGTTTCTTGCCAAATAATGAACCAAGTCTGTTCACTTCTATATTTGATCTAGAGTTGTTATGCTAAACGTTTTAGACTACCTTGTAAGCACAATAAGCACATGTAAACATATTTATTTGTAGCACAAAGTCTCTTTATCACTCTTAATTAATAGCTCGTTATAGGGCTGTTGCAAACAATTATTTTAGTAATTGAGTGTTCTATCGATTAATCTGACGATTAATGGAGGAATCGAATAAAAACCTGATAAAGTTATTTTAAGGATGCTTATTGTTCCCCAGAAAAAAACAATACAAACCTGGACATTATTATAAATCAATGAAATTCCCCTTGAACGTGAAAATTGAACTTTATGCACTTGGCTTTCGTCAACAGCTCAGAGGCGGGAGCGAGAGCGCGGCGCAACATAAATAACGACCCGGCCGGAACACGGCGCGCTAAATAATGAAACATAACTTAACGGAGCTTCGAGGCAGGTGATTTTCCTCGAGGAATTTTAATAACTGAGGTTCTCGAATCATTCAAGGAATCGCTGCAGCCCTAAACCATTATTAGTGATTTCTAAACTGTTTATTAATGAATGGATAATATATCTGTAAACTATTTATTAGCGATCAATAAGGAGGGCCTTTTCGAAAAGTGGTAATGAATTATTGTACTGTTAATACCTTGTTATGTAAGCATTGGTATTTTATGAAATTTGAACAGTGGGAAAAAGTGCTTTAAAACTGCTTTGTGGTCGTGCGCAGCTTTGGCAGGGAAAGGAATTAGAATTGCATCAACCAAAACCATAGTTGATGTTTTTATCAACTTTTATCTCCTCAACCGAGTGATTAACTTCCCCGTGTTTTCTGGATGGCTCTCAAACCGAACCACCTCTGGTGATTATTCTTCCTACAATGACTCTCTTTTATCACCTTCTGATTGTCTCTGACGTAAATTAAAACAATTCTGGTCACTGAGCCGCCGTCGGAGTGATTTCAGCACGGCGCTCTATAAGCCGTCGTGTCACTGCCCCGAAGCTGTTGCTAGGCAACTGAGTTGCACTGGGAGCAGGTGACACAGAGATTGGCCCAAAAGTTTCCCCGCAACAAAATTGTTCCGGTTTAGTCTATCGAATGCATTTCGATTAGTGTCTTTAAATTTAAGATTTACAATGTTAATAGCAATTAAAGAAAAACACGTGGAAGCACAAAAAAAACCAACTGTTGAGCCTGTCCTATGTGCTTCAAACATTTTCGTTTTTATTGAGGGGTAACCAAGAAAAGCGTTTGTTCCCCCTGTTAGCACTGGTTTGCACTGTGTAGCACATCTTTGAAAGCTGAAAACAATTACAGGAAGGTTTCCCACGATACAAAGCCATCAGAAAGTTAATACTTGCTGTTCTTTCCTACGTTCTTTCCAAGTGTGTTTTTTTAAAATGATTTCAATGTTGTATAAATTCTTCAGCGACCATTTTGTATTTATGCTTCTGCAGGTGCAAGAGCTCCAGAGTCCACCAAGGGCCAGCATGGTCGTAAAGGACTGCGTGAAAGCTTGTTTAGACTCTACGTACAAATACATTTTTGACAACTGTCATGAGCTCTACAACCAGCTTCTCGACCAGGTAATCCCGGTTTGTTTTTGTATTTCTACCTCCACATTCAGTGACCGAGGTCGTCAGAGGACAGACGGCAGCACGGGAACCAAGTCGCAGTCTAGAGAAAAAGATCAAGTTGTGGATTTTACGTTTCTGGAGGAGCGGAAACACCTCCTGTTTAAAGTTTGGTGAAAAATGTTTGTCTTCAGTTAAGGTGAATGAAGTTTTGATTGAGCTACGTGGAGAAAATAAAGAAAAGAAGCTGCAAAAGATATGATGGCATATGTCGAAGAATCAACAAAGTAATCGTGTTTCCTTATAAATGTAATATATTACTTATAAAATATATTCTTAATGATCCAAATGTTTTTATGTTTCCTGTGATAGTTTGCATCAATACTGGTAGCATTTTGCTTCCAAAAAACTTGGTAGTCTTATTTTCCCGTAGCCGTAGTTTAAACCTGACATTCGCAGCAAGTCCAGCTTGTGCTTTTTATACGATTTTGCTATTTTTTCCAGCGTGGAATCAGCACTTTGCCCGTTCTCCTTTAATCTATCCTATTTAGCTGCAGTTGACGCTTTTTTTTTTTTTTTTTTTACAGCAGAGACTTTTGGTAAGTGGGTGAGAAGACAGCTTCACTGACAGCTTGCTGGTGTTCAGGCTGTAAAAAAACAAAGAGTTTTCTGCTCGTCTTTTGGCAGAAGGGGGATTGTCCCATGTTTTAATACTATTTCTTAAAAACAGCAAAAAATGAAGAGAAATCTTTCTTTAATAACACTGTCGCGCTCTCGTGGAAATACTTTTATCAACGCAAACCTTTGCGCCGTCATAAAAGTAACATCTTCCCTTTCAGTTTTAGTGTGTTTGTATTGATAGGTGGCGATGTTGGGAAAGATATAAATCCATCCCGTCACGGCTGGAAATCAATAGTCTATATGTCGCACCTGGCATTTACCAGGCTGTAAAATGTTCAGTGTTTATTTTAACTTTGACTTGAAGAGTCTGGAGCAAAGATGAAAGCAGGTTGGGGGGGGGGGAAGCATTTCTCAGACAAATTTATTTAACTGATTTCATCCTTTTAGGGGCCATGTTGATTTCTCAAGAGCACAAAAACTTTTTTAGGAGTAATCTTGGAATACACAACATATTCAGCCGTGGCCCATAGCTCCCAGTTATATCTGTTTCCATCTGTGAACTTGAGGAATGTGCAAAACAGTTTGAGAGAAATGAAGTTAGCAAACAGAAGCGATGCAAACAAGTGGCGGTTGCTGAAAGGGGGGATGAAGCCACATTTGGAATGCTGAACTCTGGCACCCTAAAAGAAAATTGGCGATAAGTGAGGATTTATGTGTGGAGGAGGAAATAAAAAAAAACTTGTATCACAGAAAAGTAGCTTGGAGACCTAACAGACCAGCACCCTTCCTAGTGATTTAAAAGTGTTTTGTGGTAAACCTCTTGTACTTGTCCCTCACAAAAGTAGTAAATGACCGTAGCTTGCTAAGCAATCAGTCAAAAACGGCTAAATATTATTTTCTTGTTTTGCTCATTTGGACAAGGCACTGACAAAAAAAGAGAGTTGTGGCTGAAATTATTTTTTACGGAAAATAATGTTTATTTGATACAATGTGTGTACATACAACCAGATGTTTTGTACTGACAGAGGACACACGAGAAGGGAAATAGTTCAGCTACACAAATAACAACTGCAGTGACCTTGGTGGTGGGGCTGTCGACTCCCTGCCTGAGCTGTCTGCCCTAGCAGTAGGAGAAACCCTAGCAGTTATGAAAGATAAAAAGAAAAAGTGCAATGAAGAAAACAAATTTTGATGAGTTAGGAGAAATTCATTCTTCTCAACCCCGTTTACTTAGCTATGTTTTCTGGATTCTTATTATTTTCCGCTGGACATATTCTGATTAGAAATGTTGGTTTTGTCAAAAGAAAAAAAAAAGGGGGGGGAAAGCGTTCTCTTTTTACAGTCATTGATTTGATAGAAATTTTTTGTAACCTCATTTTTGCAAAAGTCATCCTTGTTTATTTTATAATTACTAGTATGCTTTGAAAAACAACAGCCGAGCAGATTTAGTTATATTTTATATAAAATTAATTCTGCAGGGCTTTTAATGCTAGGCTTTTAAAATGTTAAACACCACTGAAGAAAAGGCTTATTAAAACATCTGAACGATCCGAAGGAGAGCAGTTTTCAGTTTGTGTGATTTTCATCGCCTCGGTTTTCTGCTCTTTTGGTTTCACTTCAGAAAGTAATCAGTCGAAACGCAGCGCCACCCAACTATTTTTACGGCTTAATTCTTTAAAAGAATAGCCTTCGCAATGACAGTGATAACGTCGTCTTAGGTTGCAAGAGGCTGGAGTCTCCTCAAAAGCTGAATAATACGCTTCCTTTGTTTAGAATAGCCGCAGGGGTTGTAAGCAATTACCAAACTTATGCGATAGACACTTGTACTAATTACATTCTCATCTGCCGCCGTTTCACAGTAGAAAGACTCTCTATCAACGTTTTACTGCGTGGATGAGGAAATAACGCATCAGCCTCAACCTACAGCAAGCCCTGACGATAAGTGATTATGTTCTATATACTAGGTAGCCTCTGACATGGCAGAGAAAACCCATTCCAGACCCCAATGACTGAGTGTGGCGACATGAGAGCAGCCGCGGGGTCCAGGCAAGCGGGGAAATATCCCGGCCTACGATGAGGCATCTTGCACAGCAAAACAGCGAAGATATGTGCCATTTGTGGACTACAGGAAAGGGGGATCTAGTTTAAATCATACAGAAAAGAGGACTTGACAAAAATGACAACAAGAATGGGAATGGAATTGGACAAAAGGAGCACATGCTTGTTTTTATTGGGTTCACCTACTTCAAAAGAGTCAAAATGGCAGAGTATACAACAGAAAAAAGTGGAAGAAAGGCAGCATATGCATTTCATCAGCTTCCAGAGGCAGTTGGTTGATGGATATGGAGAAGGGATCCACATTTCTTCCTTCATTCTTAAAAAAATAATAAAAGAGAAAGATGAAGACTTCCCTTGTTAGAAAGTCTCTTTTTCTTTTTTAATCCTCCTGCAGTTTTAAGAGATGGGGTCATTTAGACCCTACAAGTTTTTTACTCTGTACGCAGTCTGGCAGGGTGGCGCTGACCCCGTGTGTGCTTTTACAAGTTTTTTTTTTTTGTGAGTGTGCGGTTTTGGAAGTTGACGGGACAATTAACCCACTTCCCAGCTGTCCGACTGTGACATTTTCCGTGCTCCTGGCGAGCGTTGGGCGAAGACCGCAGCAGGGTTAAAGAAAAAAAAAAAACCGTAAAATTCTACAAAGAAATGTTAAGGAAACTGTAATGCGGTAGAAGAATCGAAGCTTCGTAACGCTGACAAATTAATAAAACTGGAAATATACCATGAAGGAAATTGGTTTACTGATTCAATATTGAGGGATAGTTGGACGTCATTGCAAGATAATTTCCAAGCCAGCCAGTAAAGAAGTCCATCAACAAAGAAGTGAAACTCTGGGTTTCCTTCAAACCCGGATTTGTAGGAATTTCTACCATTTTCTGCAACAAGTAATGTAATCTCCAGATCAATAGCTATGGAACAACAAACAAAACAAGACCAAGTGTAACATACCTCACTCTGATGTGAATTTGTACTTGAAACCACTTTCGGGCCATGCCCAATGGTCTTTATTTGTTCGTATTTGTAGGCTTTGTTCTTAGATGTACATGGCAAGATAAAAAAAAAAACAGTGCATAGCATAATATTTAACACAGCTATATAAATCCAAGCAACACACATTTAATACATCAATAAGACAACTTGGAGGAGTTTCAGTTCGACACATTGCCGATGCTCCTGGGAATTTGATTGTACTCCGTGAGACCAACCTTTAATCAGAAATTCAATATTTTGTGACACGTTGGTAGAATTGATCAGAAGCTCGATGTATGCTAATGCCGAATCCTCCCACTCCAGGAGCCTGAACAAGCAAACCAATCATTTAAACCGCTATGTACGCAACAGAGGAGTTATACAAGGACTGTTTTGACGTGTCGACACTACCCACTAAAGTATGGAAACTTAGCTTAGACTCGGTGCTGCATTTTTTGCTTCCTACCATAAGTGCAATTGGAGGTGGTGTGTTCTTGGCTGTATAAAGACAGCAGATCACTCAATCACCCCTGACAATGTATGTGGGCTTGTCGCAAGTGAATACCAATGAGGAAAGGGATTCTACTGCACATTTTAGTGGGATGTACACTCTGTTCCATTTAATGGTGATGACACGACCTTCAGTGTCCTTTATGTATGCATATCATTAGACTAAGATGCTCTCACACTAGCAAAGACACTCACCTCCTGCAGAGACATTATTTTACTTTTTGTCCCCTAATCACATGGGAAGGAAACCAAAATTACAGGTTACAGCTCTCTAAAGTAACCACCTGTTATTTATCACTAGCTGTTTTTTTGTACTTTTATTTAAAAGGGACAATACACATTACTTAGCACTTCAGTCAGATGTGTAAATATTTCACGTTTAGTTATAGGTGTTCATTTCTATATGCGTTCTCTGGCAGTTCAAAGGTATAAAACACATTAAAAAAATAAATAGAAATTTTTAAAAAATCTGAACTTAATTAAAAAAAAATCTCTATGCGCCTGATCTTGAAAAATTACAAATAAGGAGCGCTAAATAGGCAAAAACTTGCACAAGCAGTAAGTTAGTGTGTTGGACATGATCTACAAAGATTGATTTTGGAAATTGATTGACACAAATCTGATTCTGGTTAATTGCATTTTGGGTGGTATTCACTCCTCCTACAGTTTCGTAATTTCTGATGATCACCATATGGATGCATATTCATGAAGGCAAACGCGCTCAGTGGATTGCGGCTGGTGTGCTGGTTGATTTTGCGGACGCAATCTTGTTTTGCGTGTTGTTTGTAGATCAAGTTTGCATTTTGTACGTGCAAACCTTTGAAAGATCAGAGCCAAAGTGAATATATCATTCTTACATGGTTGCTACTACAGTTTTTGTGTGTACAGCATGTACTCCCTAAACAACGAACCTTATAAATTGCTAACAGTCTTTTTTTTTATCCATGCTTCCACGATTTGTACCTCTAAATTCTTTGCTAAATTGTGATTGGGTCAAAATTTCAACACAAACTATCATGGGTCCACTTGATGTTGTGACAAGATTATGTCATTTTCATCTTTATTCAGGAAACAAAAATAATTGGAAAATACAATTGTTAGTAAATTTGGTCCTTTTTGATGCAGGTCATCAAAGAAGAAGAAATACCTAAACTGCTCCAGCTAAGGAGTTTAGCGAGGAATGAGTTGCCTTTTGCAGAATCAGCTGTGAACTCTCTTCTTGTTTCTTGTTGGTGTGAGATTGAATTCCTAAATGCAAAGTCAGCAAGGTAACGCATCAGCATGACATGTGTGGAATCTCCATATATTTAAAGCATCAATCCGGAGACTAGTTGATTATCTTGGGAATCGATTGCAGTCAAAAAGGTTAGGTTGAGGATAAATGAATTAGTTTCACCAGACACACACGGACGTGGTGTCAATGTTGTTGGTATTGTTAAATAATACAACATGGGTTATTCAAGAGGCTAATTTGAATGTAATTTGTTTTAATAGAATATTGTCTCCAGAAATACAATATGCATCACCCTGTCATGTAGAGAAACAAGAAAACACACCCAGGATTTGAAGGGTTTGTTCTTAAAGTCTAGATGGTCTACAAATTTTATGTGCTCCAACCAGTTTGTGCAAGAGCATAAAGTGTACTGATGTGCTAATTCTGCAGTTAATTCTGTGCAGAATTAACTTTACAAACCAGTACCTGTGTTTTCTGCACAGAGTAGACTTTTCCCTCCCTGATATGCAACCTGCTTGTGGCAGATTGAGCGACTGGGATGGCTGCTTTCTAACTGGGGAGCAGTGCAGTCATGCACAGTGTGGGGGTAACAGATGGTAGTGCCAGTGAGTGGTTTTGGATTTGACACCTTTCACTGTAACGTTGGAAGAGAGATTTCCGCAACAGGCCGTGACAAAACATCCACACATACAACGTACAAATACAGCATCAGTGAAAATACCTTTAACTTTCAATAAAAAAGTTATAATCTGGAAGATATTAGAGCTTATTGATTTGACAACATGCCATGTCTGTCTAATGTAGGCAAAAGGTGTGTTGGGGTCAAGACTGCATCAGAATGTAGTATGTTACCTTTAATGTGATGTCGCTGTCTCATTTTACTTATTTCTTTATTTCTTTATTATCTACAATAACTTTCTCTGTACAGTGTGCATTCCAATGTACTACCATTTCCCCTGGGTGGTCAAATGATCGAATTATTCAGAAAGCAGGTCAGCTTTCACTTTTAGTTGGACGCATTCTGCAGGCCAAACTGAGTGAAACTGCATCACTGTATAAAGACAGAATAATGGTATTACTGCATGGTTGCTGTCATAGTTAAGTCTGTCACATTAATTCTGTAGCAGCGTCTCAGTTTTGCATCATACATGGGATGTGCAACTTGTTGCAGTTACAGTACAGACCAAAAGTTTGGACACACCTTCTCATTGAATTCAATTAGAAAGTGTGTCCAAACTTTTGGTCTGTATTGTATGTGTAGGAATTTTGTCTAAAAATTGTAGCACTGACTCATCTAGTGGTTAAATTGTGTATGCTAGTTTCAGTTGCATTGTGAGGCGATTCCAGAATTTTATGTTCCCATAGCATCATGAAATGAAAGGCATATATATGTCTTAGCATAATTGGGATATAGTATTTTGCTTTCTATTCAGCCGGATAGCCTTATTATAATAACAGAGAAATAACAGGTTTTTGTTGTTAAGCAACCTTTCATTGTATAACTCGTATGTCACTCAGCGAAGCATTTAAAATCAACCTGTCATAAGATCGTCTTGATAAACTGTGTTCCTTTGACCATGAGAGAAATACAGTTTATTTATACTACAATATATTATACCTTTTTGGGTCAAAGGGTTTCCGACAGTGTATTGTAAGCCTGGCTGGCCTGTTTAGATATTGTTAATAATGTTTCCCAATTACACATAATTACTTAGTGGTATTTTCAAATTTCCTGTCAACTTCAAACATTTTTCCTCTGGATTTAACCAGTTTTCTGGGGGAAACCCTGGGTCAGTTTGCATGAGTTAAACCAATAAGTGTCTGCAATGGGTTAAAAGGCAAGATGCAAAGATTTGCTTACAAACTGCAGTCGGAAAAATACATTCAGCAATCCTACAATTCACATATTGTCCGTTTTTGTATTTCTCCTAACTAGTTTTTTGGGAATGATGTAGCCAATTAATCTGGGAACGTCAAATCAAGTCTGATGATCCCATCTCAATGTTTCTCATTATCACTGAGGTCAGACTTTCAGCACACCAACTTCCTTTGACCCAATTTTTTATTTTTATTTTAGCAATTTGCATATGAATGTCAAGTATTAGATACATGTGCACGCCCTGCAAAACACCGCAATTACCCATGCAATTCCATTCTTTGTCTCTTTCCTAATTCGGTGCTCAGTGAAGCGCTGCTTCACCCCTCTTTATCTAAATTTCCTTTTCCACAGAGCCGGAAACAGGAGCTTCCCAGAGAGGAGCAGGGTCCATCTATAAAGAACCTGGACTTCTGGCCAAAACTCATCACTCTTATGGTATCTGTAATCGATGAGGACCGCACAGCCTACACACCAGTCATTAATCAGTATGTACTTCTTCATTTTATTTCACTTTACTTTTTCTTTTCTCCTTTTTCCCAAGGCATCTAGTCATTGATTAGTATTGTATTTAATCAAATACGTGCTCAAACTGCATTTAGGTCGATGCCAATGTGTTTTATGGGTGAATGGTAATCTTATTTGGGATTAAACACCTTTGTCAATTTCACCTGAGATCTGCTGAATACTTCCTAATTGAAGAAAGTATATAAAAATGTATAAGTTGGTAAAATATTGACAAACATGTCAATAAATGTTACCATATATGTCCGATTTTTTTTTACTATATGATTAGAAAACTAAAGGATGGAAAATGTCACTCTTGAAAAAAACAAACAAATAGGCCTGTCACAATAACAAATTTTACTGGCCAATAAATTGTCCCAGAAGTTATTGCGAAACGCGATAATATTGTTGTTTTGAGACCATTTTCAAGTAACATAGTGCTAATGTCATAATGACGCAAGAAAGAATGATCAAAGATCAATAAACTGTCATTTCTAATGAACATTTAACACTGGTCCTGAAAGACATTTTAAATGCCAAAATAAATAAACAAAACAACAGGAACAATAAATAAAATGAATTATGAAGTCTTTGTGAACAAAATTGTCCTTCATAAAAAAGGGCTAGTTGAAACCAATGAACCAGACTGAAGGATTTTGTCATCCAGTTTTGGGTAAAAAAAAAAAAAAAGAGAGAAAAGCTATAAATAATGCAACAGGAAATTATTGAATTTCTTTTAATTTATGAAGCCATTAATTGATTTATTGCTTATTGCAACGGGCCTATGCACAATCTACATTGCAAGGGGCACAGACTGGTAAAGGTGGTCCCATTTTTATTAAACAATGTTCTGCGGGAAAAACCTGCATTCTGACATCCATATGGATATTACTGCAGCAGTTGTCACCTGCAACGTATGACAGAAAAGAAATAGCTTAAAGAAACCTGAGCTGATCCCATGGACTGTGTGCCACTCCGATACCAATCTGATGGGATATGATTGCATCTGTGGGAAATGGGTTCAGCCCACAGGGACCGAGCCTCGTAAACCGCAGGGCCAAAAGGAAGCCATGTTAATATCCTGCCTCTATCAGACACTTTATTACACCGCTCTTATGTTTGTTGTTAATTCTCCGACTGGTCTGACGTGTTTTGGTGGCGACACACTCAGTACTGGGTCTCTTGTTAAAATGTGATGGCTGATGGTCGTATGGTATTATCGGGTTAATGAAACGTGGCCAACAACTGTTTTTCTCTTTTTAGCTGGTTTCCAGTTTCTGCCTTTTTTTTTTTTTTTTAGAGCTGAACTATTCCTCTACAGATTTGATCCAATCCCATTATCGGTTTTAGAACTATAATAAAAGAAGATGTAAAAACAGTAGTAAAAACTGCCCACCGTCCATGAGCATTCGTTAATTATTTATATTTGGAGCAGAGTTGAAGTCGCTGTAAAACAGGGTTTTACTGGCAAAGATGAAATGACTTCAGTGTTCTGAGAGTTTTGCCTGTCATGTTTGCGATTGTCAAAGCATTTCCAGATGCAACATGTTTCATGGCAGACACGAGGCTGTAGCTCAGCAGGATAAAACAGAGCATTTTTCTGTAGCTTCGTTCGTTTGGCGAGGTGTGAATGCCCAATCAAACTCGGACGTGAACCAGAAAAGCGAACTCTGCCTAGAAACCTTGGCCTCGATTCGGTTGAAATGAACTCTGGTGCGGTTTGAAAGCATATGTAGATGCAAGCGAACTGGAGACCGCTCCAAAAGCAGGAAGTGAACAATAGTGGCAGGGCGTTTTGAGGTCAACAGAGGCAAAATAAAAGCGCGAGTCTTGCATGACGGGGAGAAATAGCTTGTGATCTTCAACTGGAGATAAAAGAGAAAGCCTGCAACTGCTAAAATTTGACTCCACTCCATTTTTGTTTAGATGTTGTGAGGAAGGAAGTTGCGCTGGTCTTCTTCGGCGTTTTCTCTCTCATTTCCTTCAGTAGTTCTTGGTGCATCGCCACCACAGGTTGTTCAAAGGGTTTGGATGGTTTGACGCAGTGCAGTGTCAAAGCAAACCGCACCTGCTGAAAATGTAACAAAATGTTGCAATTTTGGTTCCTAATCCAACCGAGTCTACCAAACTATCAAGTGTGAAAAAAACCCTGGATCAACAGCAGACATTTCAGAACATGTTTCCTTTTAAATAGATCTTACACCCTAATTATATTATGTTTGTTAATGTTTTGTTTTAATGACATGGGAAGTTATCAGGTAAATAACACTCTCATGTTACTTTCCTGCAAATCTTAACACTTCAAGACTTCCAAAAATTCCCAACATAAACTGTTGCAGCTCTTACATATCCTGTACCCCAATGTCCCATCTACACCGTGTTCCAAATTATTATGCAAGTGATATTTTCTCAGATTTTCTTAAATGCAAATGATGCTCAGTATAGTTTTCAAGTCATGAACTATTACAGTATAAATCAAATTTTTCTGAACAAAGCTCCCCATGACAACAGTTTATTTTTTTCAAAAAAAAAAAACTCAAAATGCACTGTTCCAAATTATTATGCAGCAAATAATAATAATAATTCAAGCTACACCTTCAGGGACTCTGAAGGGGCCGACCAATGATTCTCTCCCCATGATTTCGGCCCAAAGCATGACTCCACCACCTCCTTGCTGACGTCACAGCCATGTTGGGATGTGGTGGCCATCCACCACCAATCCACTACTGCGTCCATCTGGACCATCCAGGGTTGCACAGCAGTCATCAGTGAACAAATCTGTTTGAAAATTAATCTTCATGTACAGCTGGGCCCACTGGGACCGTTTCTGCTTGTGAGCTCTGGTTAGAGGTGGCTGAATAGCAGGTTCATTCACCTCAAGCCTCTGGAGGATCCTCCACCTTGAGGCTCCAGAGGCTCCAGCAGCTTCAAATAACTGTTTGCTGCTTTGTAAGGGCATTTTAACAGCAGCTCTCTTAATCCGATGAATTTGTCTAACAGAAACCTTCCTCATTCTGCCTTTATCTGTACAAACCCATCTTTGTTCTGAATCAGCCGCAAATCTCTTCACAGTACGATGATAACGCTTCAGTTTTCATTAAATATCTAATGTTTTCATACCTTGTCATACGGCACTACACTATCTGATGATTTTCATCAGCAGAGATCCTTTCTCTTTCCCATATTGCTTGAAACCTGTGGCCTGCTTAATAATGTGGAACATCCTTCTTAAGTAGATTTCCTTTAATTGAACTCACCAGACAAACTAATCAACCCAGCTCTCTGAAATTAATTATAGTGATTCAAAGAGCCCTGGCACACAATACCATCTATAAATTTAATAGCACAACAAAAACTTTCATCTTTATGACACTTAAATCCAATTTGCATAATAATTTGGAACACGGTATATATTCTTACACTTTATGCAGACAAGTAAATTTTGCTACTAATTATTTAACCTCTGGTCCTTTAACATACATAGAACAAAACTTCATGCTGCAATATTAATTGTGAGTCTGACCATGCGTTGTGCCGTCGCTCACTAATTGCAAAACATGTTTCATTTTCCAGTACAGGCCAGCTGAGCGCTGGTCAGGGCCCATCAAGCTATAAATCATCATATTCAGGTCACCAGCTGATTTCTTAGGGCAACTCTAAAAATAATCTTATTAAGACCACAGCAAGCCTCTGTTATTCATTAAAACAGGAGGGGCGGGGGGAACAAAAAAATGTTTCCTGTTGCAGAGAAAAAGGCTTGCCCTATTCATATGGTTTGGTGTAATATGATAAACAATGTACTGTACATGGCTTGAGAAAAAAAACGCATTAAAATGTAGCATGTTTGTGTCCCTCGTACACATTCGCTCTTTTTTTCTTCTTCTCCTTCTCGCTGATTTACGATGCTTATTAGGCCTTTGTTTATGCCTTGAGCTTTCCTCTCCTATACCAGCTAATGACAGCTTTGCAATATTCATGCTCAGTGTCTCCACCTTTTTTTTTTTTTTTTGGGTCAAGCTGAAGAGTGACAGCGAGTGTGATGTTTTCCTTTTTTTTTGTTTTTCGTTTTTTTCCTCCACAAACTTGCGAGTGGACTTGTTGCCTTTAAATAATAGGCTCTGCAGCCAGAGGGAAATAGCTGTCAGTCTGTTGCTCTCTGCTGAAAATATTTATGTGGGAACAAAGCCGCTGGAAATTTGAGGCAGTAAACTGATCCGCAGAATTGATCTCATGATAGGAAATATAAAACAGAATGCTGTAGTTGTTTTTCAAAGTTAAAAGGAGAAGAAGAAGAAGCAGCAGCAGCATGCCGGGATGTTCTGAGAAAAAAAAAAATTCTTCTTGCAGATAATGCTTCTCTCCAGCAAAAAGTAAATTGTGAAGCAATCCCAAACATGTGCACTGACTGCAGATTCATATTCATTTCCACTATAAAGGGTTTTCATTGCATGATTCAGCCATAATACGCCCAAGCGGGTGCATGACGAGACTGAGGAATAATGTCTGAAAGCAGAAAGGTTTTTGAAATGGTAGAGGAAGTACAACGGCAAAAATAAATCAAAATAGTTTATATTTTGTTTCATTAGAAGCTCAAACTTTATGGAGTTTATTTGGATTTTAAGCGGTAGCCTATAAAAATGCAACGCATGATTGGCAAGTAGAAGAAAGTTAACTCAGATTATTATTTTTTTTACCAATAATATTTGTCATTGTGACATGTTTGTGTGTTTAGTGTCCCTGAATCAATAAACCCGAGTCAATAATTCAACCACAATTAAATATCCTGTGGATATTTCGGGGTGAGTCGCCATGACAATAAAGGCTTACCCAGTCTTTCTTTCTAACATATCTCAAACTTTGTCAGGTTGGGTGGAGAGAGGCTTTGAAGAGATCTCTTCAAATCGTTCCACATATTTAGAATTTTGGTTAAGTCTGGATTTTTATTGGGTCACTCCTTCCAACAACAGATTTGAGCGCTTCCATAAAAGGTGCGCTGCTTCTCCTCCTGTCTACACACTCTCCCTAGCCCGAAACGAGTTGCCACGGGCAACTCCTCTGATTAGCACTCCGCTTGGCCGACTGGCAGGTCAGTTTAGGTGAAAGGCCGCGTCCTGGTTAGTTTGAGGTTCTGCCGTCTTTCCTCGCGCTTTTTTTTAAGAGATGCGTTGAATAATTCCTTTTGAGGGCTTCAAATATTAAAACGTCCCATAACCCGGTTGTACATTTGAATGCAAATGTACAGCCCAGTTTTCAGACCGCTGTTCAAACAAATGATAACGCGTCGGTTTGAAGGTTGTGTTTTTAGAGTGACGGGAATGTGAAAAATTTTAAGGATGTGAACATTGCTTAATGGCACTTTATGTAGACTGTAAAAAAAAAAAAATCAAATTTACGGTAAAATACCGGCAGCTGTAGTTGCTAGAATTTTACTGCAATTCTGTAAATACTGTATTTCTACAGTATTTTACCATAAATGTTTTACTATATATTTTTTTTCTCCATATGACTTCTATTAGATGATTAATCTTGCAAGAAGATTTTGTCCTTTTTTGGCGGGGAAGGCATTTCGTTTGCTGTACGACACAACATAGCCTCCATAAAAAAAGTGAAATATTTCCAGATAAAATCACCATCTTCGGGGGTGGCTCGGTCATCCATAAATGTCCTCCCATCACTTCGCCAAGCCACGGATAATTAAACCGACGACATCTCGCATTCAAGCTTTGACTGGAAATCCATACACATTCAAAGCAGATTACTTGCCAATTAGGCTGCCACCAACCTCTGTCTCTCCCTTAAAGTGTTGATGTTTCCTCCCACACTTGCTCTTATGCATAACCGTTTCTTTCCCATTTACCCCTCAGCTCAACCAAAAGTTTTGGGAGTGGCAAAACGGGGGGTGGTGGGGAAGTACACTGAGAGACAGAGCGACCAAACCCGCTTCCACATCTGCTAAGAAAGCTGCTGAAAAAGTCAGAGGAAGGGGAGGACGTCAGAGTCGTCCGGTTATTGTCGCGTGGAAGCATGAGGGTGATTGGAATTTCTCTCCATCCCGACAGGTTTCCGCAGGAATTGAGCGCGGGGAAAATCAGCGCCGAGATCATGTGGAACCTGTTTGCACAGGATATGAAGTACGCGATGGAAGGTCAGTAAATCTGTCAATCCGTTATCGTGTGTGTGTGTGCAAGTCTGATGGAGCGAAAGAATCAGATCAAAGAGCTCAACCGAATGAATGTTGGTCTGGAGTGTATTGTGTCAGCTAATTAGCAGCTTTACTGCCATCTCATTTCACTCAACCCTGCTACGGTTTGAATGTGCCACTCTGCTGTGTTCCCTTAATTGGCTGGTGCTGAGAAGTGTTTCTTTTTCTTGGCTTTGTCCCGCATGTGGTCATCTTTACTGCCTATCTAGATTACACTTCCCCCTGCCTATCGATCCCTGCAGAGAAAAAGGAAACTTCTTTAAATCAAGATCAACAGTTGATCAAAGGCACAGCAAAAAACTGATCAGACGCTCTGCTATTTTTTCTTTCTTTTTTCATTTTGTTTCCCTTCTTGCGTATTTTTGTGCCTGTGTAAATCCAGCAGCGTTCGCAAGTAATTTTAGATGGGGAAAAAGGAAAAAAAAAAAAGAATCTACAAAGAAGGACCGGTTTTGTGCTTGAGAAAGGGGCATGTGTGAGATTTGTGTTGTTCACTTTAACCCGTGATGACAGACTGGCTATTTGAAGCTTCAATGGGTAACAGTAGGCCAGTAGTCATGACTCACGAGGTTTAAAATCCGAAAATGTGTGACAGAAACGCAGCAGCCATTGCAAGCGGTTCCCCTTGCATTGTCCTGTGCGTCGGGCAGTTGAAATAAGATATTTAATACACTATAAAATGTTGAAACCTTTTTTTCGTCTTCTGAGATGTAATTGGACTAAACAATTTCTGTTTTATGTCAGTCGGGAATACCAATGTTATTTCTATTTGCCTAATTCAAGAGTAAATAGAGAGAATTTTAGATTTTCTTTTCTTCAATGTTGGGAAATGTACATAAACTGATATTTTGATGCATTTAAACAACTTGAGTTTGCCTAGATAAAGTCACAGTTTTGTGATCTTTCACATCAGTGAGCCTTAGGCACGCTGTATCTTAAGTCAACATCTCAAACACACCGCTTGTGTTTCGGCCGTAGCGATTTAATACCAAATTCACCTTACATAAAATCCACTTTTTTATATGCCTCTCTCTCATAAGCTTTGAAAGTGAAGTATTGATTTTGTTTTAATGTCTGCATCCCAAAGAAAGCAGGGAATCAAACGCTAAATCTCAAATTGCTTTGCTGCTATGGGAGAGAGAGGGTGTTTCTCTTTTTGTCTTCGAGTGTTGACTTTAATCCCTAACTCCTATTTTTAATTTTTTTTCCCAAACCCAAACTCCCAGAAGTCGTTTGCCTCCTGAGTTCGGTCTTTTAATTTGCTCACTTCTGAATGTAACTTTGTAGTATTTAACATGCAGTGTGGAGGTGGAAGGCTGAGCAGATTTATTAGGACTTGGGCTGCGAATGAATGTAAAAAGATGTTTATCGAGTGCAGATAGAAGACGGATTCTTCAGTATGAACTACTAGGGTAATATTTGTGAAACTGAAATACTCACTTTATAAGTATAAGCTTCAACAGATGATGAATTGCCATGAACCATTGCTGTCGACATGAATTTTGTGGCTTCAAGAAAGATAAAGAATTCACGTAGAAACTCCATTTTGAATATTTTAATGAGGCCAAAGTGAATTTAAATCCTTATTTACATCTCGAAAGACTAACAACTGGGTTACTTTGTCAGTTATTTTGTTCTGGTTGGCATTCGCTTGCAACACACACAATAAAATGAACCCTTCATGGCAGGTTAAGACTGCGCCTTGGTTTAACAATCCACACATGATTGTGTTGCAGACAATTTAGAAAGCCTTGTGTTACTGTGATGATGTTTCACCCTGACCATCAACCCAAGCGCACTCACGTGATTCTTTGTTTCTCTGCGTCCTGGTCACAGTTCTAACATGGTTTCTGCACCTGCATCATCAGGTTTTTGTCCTGCTGCGTGGGTGGAGCCGCTGTCAGTGTTAGCGGTGTGAAAGAATGAACTAGATTATTCATTTATTTGACTTGCCTTGGAGAGTTGACATTTTTTTGTGCTTTCTTTCATACGCAATGGCGATAAAGGAAATTCTGATTCTAGTTGGAGACCCAATTCAGAAGCATCGAGTTTTGTTTTTACGTCTGTTCTTCTGTTCTGAAGCCTACGGTCCTAAATATAATGTAACAAGGATGCCTCAGCATCATCTTGGAATTTACAACTTTATTTTTTTTTAAGTCAACCAGCCTATGCACAATTTGGAGACGTGTGCTCCACTCCACGGGGTGCCTTGCACATACTGACGTCTCTTTGCAGTTGGCTCCGTTGTTTAACAGTATTTATTAGAATAGATTTATGATTCGCTCAAAATTAATTTAACCGTAATGTCCATAGCAGCCGTGCCCGCCGAGTGTGTTTAATCAATTTACTTTGATTGCTGCCAGCCTAGTGTGAGCTTGATGAGGTTGTAGCCTTGGTAGGAGGCCAGCGAAGCTAATCGCCACAGATAAGCTGCTGCTAACAGACTCCTACACTCCGCAACTAGGAACAGTGTGTTCCAAGCCATGATACCGCCACAGCAGTAAACCCCCACAAAGTCACAGCAGATGTTGTGTGCATGCAGAAAACAGCAGGGGAACTCTCATTGTTAAGACAGCGAGCTGTTAATGCGCCCCGCACCCCCGAAGTCTTCTTTATGATTCTGCAGAGAACCTTAATGTTCCGGCGGACTCTTAATGTTGTGCTGACATCTTTATCGGGCAGGAATGGGAGCTGAAAAGCACAGAAACCGTGTTGCTTTTCAGAAAAGCAAAACATAGTCGGTGATTTGTGGATTTGGTTGCGTTTGATTCTGGGTCTGGAAGATCTTCTGCTAATTCAACTCATATTTTCTTCGTCGCAAGTTCACCCTCCGACACGCATCTTTGCCGACTGAAGCCGGACAGAGAGCTTGATATTTGATGCCTTGAAAGGGGGTAGAGGGGGTTGGAAGTGGCAGCAGCAGATCTGCTGTGAGAGTTGAGGTTCTTGAAATTGCTATTTAAGCCACCAGGAAATGATTAGCAGAACCAAGCAACCTGCTTGTGGTCCGTGCTCTGCTAAGTGCTTTGCCTTGAACTACAGCGTTGCAACGTTTACATGTCGAGACAGCAAATGAGATGCTCATCGACCCCTACACCTGCCGTGTTTTCTTATAAGGTTTGAAATGTAATTTGCTTTAGGTTAGAACGAGAGGGTAGGATTCAGAATGCAGATTACCTTCTTTTGCATGTAATTTATGTGTTTTATGAACTCCAAAATCGGTCTGTGGGAATATTTTAGAGCACTTCTCGCTCCCTCTGCTGCCAAGCTTTAAAAAGATGCTGATTTCCTTTTTGCAGTAGGACTTGGCACCTGCCTACACAGCTGATAATACCAAGGCCTGCTGTAATGCTCGTGGTATTGAGTGATATACTGTAGGACCCATGGACAGACGTTTCAGCAGGTAAACAGTTCAGTAGAAAAGAACTGTGATCCATTAGGTTTTATGTAATATACAGCTCATTAAAAAACACTTAAAATGATCAGTTTCTCTGATTTTACTTTTTATAGGCATATGTTTGAGTAAAATGAACATTGTTCTGTTATTCTATGAACTACTGACAACCTGTCTCTGAAATTCACAGCAAATAGTTTGTTTTTATTTGCAGAGAAATGAGAAATGGACAAAATAGCAAAAAAGATGCAGTGTTTTCAGATCTCAAATAATGTAAAGAAAACAAGTTCATATTCTTTTAGAAACCACAACACTAATGTTTTAACTCAGGAAGAGTTCAGAAATCAATATTTGGTGGAATAATGGAGGTCAGTGCAGTGGGCAACAATGGCAAAAATATTTGACATGGGATGTTTATATTTTTGTTCAGTATATATTTTTTGTGATACTGCATGAAATCTATGGCAGGAAATGCTATCTAGCTAGCTAGCTAGCTATGTAATCTAGCCCTTCAATTAAATGATCATTTATTAGGATGCAGGTGTATGTATAACATGTGTACATTACTATTTTCTGTGATCCATAGATTTGTATTTGATCATTTCTTGTTACTGTGCCACATTGCTATTCGTCTTGGTTTCTAAAATTATGAGATAACTTCTTTTCTGATTACAGTGATGCAATATTTCAGTGTTTGTGTCACTCATGCTGTTATTTCTACGGTTTATTTCATTCTTCTTGCAGATTTTTCGACCTCTACCACACGAGCTCCAAACCACCTCCTGAGCCCTCGGTGCATGTTGCTGTTGATCTCATGTAGTTGTGTTATTGCATCTGCTTTTGAGCTCCAGTGGCCCAGCTGTCAGAGCATTTTCGGCAAACGGAGCCTAATTGGACTTCTGATTCCGATTTAAAAACACCACCACCACCTCCGTATTACTCGTTGAAGCAACGCAGTAGAACAATTTCAAATTGCGGTATGATGTTTGCGGTAAGTGTCACTTCTCTTTGCAGCCAGGGATCATTGTAGAAATTACAATGTAATTTAGTTACATTGCCCATTTACTAAACTTGTAATTTAGTAAATCAGTGACGAATAACACAGAGAGGGTAGTTCTATCTCTTTTTTTTCTTTTCTTTTCTCCCAGTGCATATCTGAGTCAGGGCAGGAGAACATGTGACCACATAGGGTGTCTCTGACTGCTGTCACGGCAGGTTTACGTTGTGTGTGTTTGCGTGTGCAAGTGTGCGATTTGCCCCCCGAGGGTGTCTGCGTTACAAAAGGAGATAAGAATCATAGATGCACTCAGTCACATATACCCTCCCTCTCGCTCCTTGAGCCCGACTCCTCTCTCCCTGCTTGGCCTCCTCTTGCCTCCACTTGTCATTGCCCCGGCGCGCGCCCACAGTGACACGTGCCAGGAGGAAGACATGACTTGTCATGTTCCTCCGAGGAGCACTTTGAATTACTGCTCATTTCTGGTTCCTTGTGCTTGGCTTGTTGTACGTTCGGGTTTTGATTTGTTGGTTACGGGGTTGCGCGTGTCTGAAGGACAGTCCGACGTCTCGTAAACCCCAACGTGACGCGGCTGCAGACGCGCACACTCCGAATCGTATCATCGCCTCTGCTGTGAAGGTCTTTAGAAAAAAACAAATAAAAAAAAAACAAAGGAACATAAAATGTCTTGTCTAATTCAGTGCAAGTTCAATGTTCACTGGAAATAATGTACGTAATGTTGCAGAATGTGATGCAGGTTCAAAATATGGAAAAAAACAAAACAAACACTGATCTCGACAATTGTTACAAATAAAAACATACATAGGAAAATTTTTATTATTATTATTATTTTGTGAAATGACTCATAAATCAGACTGGCTGCATTTTTTGTGAAACGTCGCAATGTCAAAAGTTGAATTTTTGTAGCATACTTTGAAAAATGCCTAGAGCTAAACAAAGTGCTTTACGGTTAATCTAAAACAAAATAGATAAGACAAAGAAAAAATATAAATAAATGTATATAGAAAACAGAAAACTGCGAGATACACACTGCTTTCATATTCCATTGGCATAAAATACCAGGGTATGAAGACGAGTCTTGAGTCGTGATTTAAGCGTCTCTGTGGTCTGAGCAGCAAGTACTGCTAGTTTTGCAAAGTTTTGCAAAGGTCCGGTCACCTTTACTTTTCAGTCTGGAGCTCGGAATATCTAAACGAGACGGGCCGCTTGACCGGACCGCTCTTACATTTTTGAGAACGTTGGGGAAGATCCATTAGGCCTAGACCAGACCGGGCCATGCTGTTTAAAACAGAGATTCACTCAGATGGGAGAAATGTGTCCATGCTTTCAGGTGCTAGCTTGAAGATGAGCTGCAGAAATCTGGAATATCAATATTCAAGTCTTGCGGCAGACACTCTCAATTCTGAACTTTGGCTTCTTCCTCTGCAAGACGCTGAATGTTTTAGTTTAGGTGCGACACATTGTCTTTGTTTTTGCTTCTTTTTGGAGAAGTTAGAACTTAATATAACTATGAAGCAGGGTTGGTGTTTGTGGAAAGAAGGAGGCAACAGACAGAGAGTGGGGCGTCTCCACGGGAATCTCTAATCAGATGCTGCAGGAGCGCAGGTTTCCCACAGAATTAGGGGAGTTAGGGGAAAGAGAATTACTCTACATAAAAGGACTCCTGAAACAAAACCACTCGGATAGCTCTGTTGTGTTTGTAAACTCTGCACCACCTCCTGTTTAGAGGAGGTGATAAGCAGTGTATTGTCTTTCCGCCTATTGATCTGATGACCAAAATCGGAAGAACTTTCCCTTGACCTTCTCTGACCAATGATTGGCAGATCAAATGTTGTTCTGCTCAGTTTCAAGGGATTTTGACCTCTTAGGATAATGGAGTATGGCTTAAAGATGTACCGACTGGACGGCGTAGTCTGGGAAACATTCCCTTAGCTTCATGCACAAACCGATTGCGGCTGCCAGACACAGACACAACAATCCTGATTTCATTTGTCCTCAAAAATATCAAACCATTTCTCTTCTGGCCAGTCAGTGGGATTTTTTTGGCTAATGGTAACACCGACAGCACAGAGTTCTTGACAATATCTTGATTTCACATGGATGTCTTAGTTTGTAGATCTTCTTTCTTTAACCCCTTTGTTCTGAAGACCCTCTTGGAATCAGTGCAATTGGCCCCAAATTTGGGGCGAGAGTTTTAAACTAGCGCTAATCACTGAGTCTTTAGTATTTTATTTCTTGTTTGACCCATTAAATTCAATTCAAAAATACTTTAGTGAGCCCAAATGGGAAATTAAATGTTGTTGTCACTCATATTAATTCAAGAGTTTTCAAATTGTATTTGTTTTTCTTTCTTTCTTTTTTTTACATTTTTCTTTCATTTAAAACCTATTCTTTGTTTAGAATTGCTTTGAATAAGTATAATTTCTGACACTTATTTATATGTTTTCCTCTTGCCAGACAACCTTTTAATTAAAGACTGCTGTTTTTCTGAATAATACCTGGAAACAAACCATTTTACTCACATTTTCAGAGAGAAGTGCACTACAGTATTTGCTGCCTTTGTCCTTAAATAAGGGCCACCACTGGTCCTCACTGACTGGCGCGAAAATGTGCGGCAGCCAATCAAACTTTTTCTGTGGACAATATCAAACTACAAAGCGTCAAAACTCACCTAAATACACTGAAATGTGACTAAGTTCAATGTTATTTAGACCAAGAAGTTTCAAACCCAATGCTTTTCATGATTTTAATATTTTATTGTTTAAACGTAAACGATGAAACTGAACTGCATTTATCCTCAGACAATAACCTAACACGCACAGAAAATAAAGAAAATTATTAAAAATAATCAACAGGTTTGATTATTTTTAAAGTGATCAAGGTGTGTAGACAATATATAAGTAGCTGTGTAAAGGTGAGTTGTGTAAATGTGAAGCGCTTTGGCTCTGATGGAGAACATCGCCAATGGAAGGATTCAGAGGGAGCGATTGATCATATTGATCTGCTGGGAAATGTTGATGATGGTTTATGAGCGTTTAGATTATTCAGACTGATCATCCTGGAGCTCTGAGCAGAACTTAACGAGCCGTGTGGTACCGGTACCGGTACCGGTCCAGCTGCAGTCTTCCTTCGGTCGAGTCGCCAGCTTTGTGAATGCGCTTTGTGGACATAAAGCGTTCTAGTATTTAGAATAAACGTCCACATTCCCACTCAAAGGACTCTCTGACTCTCTGTCTGTCTTTAAATCCCGGCTGAACGCTACTGTTTCAAACAGGCATTTGCAGGATCTCTTTATTTTTTAATTTGGATTTTTTTTCCCTTTAAAATGTATTTTTATTTTTGTGAGGTGACATTATGTGTCCTCAAAGCACGTTTTACATAAATATATTGTTATTATTATTATTATAAATACTAATGCTGCTTTGAACAAGGACGTTGCCATGGTTATTGCTTCACGTGGTGGCAGACTTCTGGGTATTTATACTAATTTACATTTGTATTTATGGAGGCGACAGGGCGGACCAGCAGCTGCGCTCAGTTTCCCGCAAATTAGGATTCATAAAGGAAAGGTGCGCGGCCACGTGCGTGCGAAACGGCTTTATGCATCCGGTCTTTTTGTGCGCTGCGGCGTGCGGAAAAATGTAGAAATTTTTCCGTACGCCAAGTTTTAGTATGAAAACTGTTCACTCTTTTATGCATGAGGCCCCTGGTTAATGACATTCAACTGATATTTCAATCTGGAGAGACTCAGACGGAGATAAGAAGACAATTAGAAGAGTTTATTGACAAACAGAATTTAAAGTCTTTGGCGCTCGGGCCCCGGCTGGGGATAACGGTTATCGCAGCGTTAGCGATAGGCTTCAGATGAGCATCCCCGATGCTGTTAGGAACGTCATCCCCCAGGGCCCGGCACTGGTGGTGGAGGTTGAAGAAGGGTGCGGGCCTCAGGACCGGGCGAATGGAGGAGAAGGGGTGGTGGTGGGTTGAGCTCGGCTGGAGAGCGAAGGACACCATGAATGAAGGTCCTTATCAGCTGGGACTTGGTCGGTGATTGGACGTGACGTGGCTTGGTCCGGCGTTGATAGGTCGACGATTGTGGGCAGGTCGCTTCAATTAACGGGTCCCGGTGGGGATAAAAGAGTCTTCCAGTTTGAATTTGCGCCTAGGCTTCGTTACTTTTAACAAAACTGCTTGACTGATAGATTCTTAAATGTTTCCATGTAAATAAAGAGTGAAAATATAAGAGTTATTATTTTTCTGACCTTTTTTTTTTATATTTAAACAACATTCATTCATAAATTGGTTTCTTACACTCCATAGTCATTCACATTTGTACCTCAGATAATACAATAAGATGCAGGTAAAGTAATTTAGACCAAGGGGGACATTTTTGTTCACTCCCACATGAATAAATGTACAGTGTTGACTATTTGAGCGACAATCTTTTACAATGCCCTCTCTCACTGCAAACTGGTGTTGCATTTTGCATGCAAGCCAGGCGTTTTGTTACTCATTAGCATATATTTATGGTAAACATGTAAATGCGTTTATATTGGGCTTGTTCATGTCTGGCTGCGTGTGTCATGCTGTGTCTTTCGCATTAAGACAAATGGAAAAGGAAAAAAAAAAACCCCTCACAGTGACCTGTTTACATAATAGGGCACACAAGACTGTCAGAGCGGCTGACAGAAAGCCTAAAGGAGGTGGGCTGGAATGGTCCTGCTTTGTTCCTCTGTAGGCGTGTTTGTCTGCGCATTTGTTCAAGCGTTCAGTTCTACATGAATGAATGGGAATAAAAAAAATAAAAAATAGGGGAAAATGTGTGTACGTCTGTGCTGTGCATGCGCGCGAGCTCGCGGATCACCTAATGAAGTCTTTGATGCATCCTCTGCTTCCTGCTCCGAGGCCTTTCGAGCCGGTGCCGATGCAGAAATGGGTCCTGCTAATTTTAGAATCTCTTGAATGTGTGACGCAATGTGCAAATGAGAGAGGTAGACAAAAAAAAGAGCAAAAAATGAAAGAGGGTTTATCGGCGACGGAGTGATGGGTCTTTATCAGGGCTTATTCCGTCGTTCGTTCAGCCACAGTGTCATAGAGTGTGGTTGCTAGAGGACCGAAACGCTGAAAAAAAGAGGCGGTATGGAAGAACAGAGATTAATGTAAATGAACTGGGGAAGCTTGCAGGACTTTTCTTGAGGAAAACAGATTGGGAACCACGGTCAGGGTAACGGCAGAAACCAGAAAGGCACAACAAAAAACAAGATGTTGAACTACAGAGGAGGACTGAAGAGTGATATAAAAACCAAGTGAGTCTATTAAGGGGAATGCTAAACAGCTGAAAGAAAGTGGTAAGCATGGTAACTAATACACTCAGAAAGAGCCAAGTTAAATACAAAGATATTCAAACTAAAGGGGAAAAAATGCCAGAAGAAGCTAGCTACTATAGCTAGACAATGTGGAGAATATTCCCTGTGATGCAGGTAACTTTCACCATGGCTATCTTTTCTGTACTAAACTTATTACTTATTACTATTATTACCAGGTCTTTCAGGAAGTGCCTATTAAATCACAGTCAGAGTAAAACTTAAGTCAAAACTTAAACTTAAGTTTAAAAAAAAGAAAAGCAAATAGGACTGGATGAGAATACAAGTTTATTTTGCCACCATGCAGAGTAAGAACGACTGTAAGCATGGTAAGAAAACAAATCAAAAGGGCATCTCTAAAGCGGACATGTCGGAGAACTGCGACATGTCCGGGAGAGATCGCTGCTTGCATTTGTCTTGTACTCTGAAATCAGATTTTGCAGTCAGAAGTCCAACGATAATTCCCCTGAAGTTAAAATTGTGTTGGGGAAACTCAGACCAAATTCCAACAAGGATTGATATCCAATATGACTGCTTTACATATATTTAGGTAAAAAATAGAAAGTAAAAAAAAGAAAATATCTACACTTATATTTGTGAATATGTTTCATGTGTATGTAACTGGATAGGATTAGCTGAAAACAGAAACAAAGTTGAATAGTTGGCACCAGAAAAACGAGTAAATGCTTCTAATGTTCCCAAATGTCCGTCTTTCAACACAAGTTGAACGCCGTTAAAAATTTTCCTTAAAGAAATGTAATTATTGTACCATTCATTATTATTGGGGGAATTTAAAATTGTGCGTTCACGAGGTAGATTGACATCGCTATGCCCCTCCTCCCGGATCTGATTGGTTGTTTTTCACCGGGAGCCGTGCATTTTCTTCAGACAGCAATAGCAGCACAGGGAGGAGATCGGTCTTTTCACAGATGATCTGTCTCATATTACACTGTCAAGACATGGTGACAGCTTTAACAAACACATATAAAAAAATAAAATGTTTCTTTTTTTTTAAATAACAGTTACAGACAGCAGTTGTAAGGAGTTTTATACATTTGAACCAGGGACACCGACAGTTTTGAGTGGTGCCACGTATCTCAACAGATTTAAATCTTAATTCTTCTTGAAGTTTCCTCAACAAGAAGACAAGTGGCAGCAGAAGCGTTTTACCGTACACAGTGTATATCCTCTTGCGGCAGTCTCTGGGGCATGTCATTAAAGCAGCAACGTTTCAACAGCCCATTAACTCATCCTCACACACAGAGTGGTGCCTCACGCCATAGAATATTTTTGATTGAATATCAATAATGTAACTGAGCAGTGGCAGATTTGTGTCCACGGAAAGCAGCACTTACAGGACTGGGGCCGGGCTTTGGTTTTACTGTTCCCGTTCCACTTCTTTGTGCCGGAGCCATTATATCAGCAGAGTTTATGAAGCACTGACGTGTCGTTTAAGCCTCGCAGGTGCTGGGGTTTGTTCGCTCATGGAGAGTTCATTAATTCTTTATAAATCTTTCTGATAAATCTAATAAAGTCTGTCAATCTGCTGAGACGAAAATAACCAGGCTTTATAAAATATGCCTCTTTATAACCTCATTGTTAATGAAAATAAGTAATCCATTTGTCACATGACGTCTCTTTTTGAGTTTTTTAAAAAAAAATTTTTGCGTTACCATTACCTACTCGCACGTTTGCTTACTCCTAAATTCATTATGCTTCTGTTGAGCCCCATCTGTGTGGCTCGGCGTCTCCTCGTGTTCCCCGCGCTTCAGCTGAGCCGTGTCAGCAGGCCCTCGCGATGCCGCTAAGGAGGAACCGCGCGACAGAACTGGGTCAGAAACTAAAGATGAATGAATTATGTCACAAAGGAAACCTGGGCTGCCACGGGGAAGGAACTTCTTTCGCTCAGCTCCTTTGTCTTAAGCAAATCTGTCCAAGCTTGAGCTCCCGTAAACGCATTCATCGAGCGGTAATTGTCGGACGGAAGAGCCGCGGTGGCGTTACAGTTCATCATATTATCCACGGCGTTTAAATCAATGAGGCAGAGGGTGAGTGAGTGTCCCCTGTGAGCCTGTCGGTCCCCGTGGGCCGCCTCACACGAGATGACATTCTCACCAGGGATCTTGGGCCGACTCTTCCCCTAGGACGGCCCGCAGAGTTTAGCACCGGCAGGGCGGCCGCTAACACACACATGCATCAGTCTGTGAGCGGACAGATTTAAGCGTTCAAGCCTACACACATACATACCGGAACAGATGGAGGGTTCAGATTTAGCAAAAAAAAAAAGGTGATTAAGGTGCAGTCTTACTGTACTGTTTCATCATGCGTAGTTCTGGTAATTTACATACACTTATCCTTGAAAACATTGACGTCATGTTGGAAATAAATAAACCTTTTAGTATGGCTTTGTACTTTTTTCTTTCTTTCTTTCTGTTTTTTTGAGAATGGCTTCATAAGGGTATATATAATTCACACAGATATACATGTAAAGCTTTGGGGGAAAAAAAAGAAGAGACCACAGCACTTGTTTCCGTTTAATTATTTGAGGTCTGAGAGCGCTGCATCTTTTTCGTTATTTTGACCATTTCTCATTTCCTGCAAATAAATACTAGATTTTTGCTTGGGATTTCGGAGACGTGTTGTCAGTAGTTCATAGAATAAAAGAACAATGTTCATTTTACTCAAACATACACCTATAAAATGTAAAATCAGAGAAACTGATCATTTTAAGTTGTCTCTGAATTTTTTTACAGAGCTACATGTCAGTTTAAGCAATAATAAACTTTTTCTGGAATGCAGCTAAGTAACAAAAATTTAAAGCTGCCGAATGTAACTTTGATAAAAAGAAAATTATTACATATTTATTGAAACTGTCACTTATGTCGTGAGTATGGTATGAGACAAATATTGTGTGAATGAACTTGAGCTCCTCTCTGTGCCTCCATTGCTAACTAGAAACAAGCAATCAAAGTCAGGAGGCGGGTCTAAGCGCTGTCGATCACAATATTATATGACGCTGCTCATCCAACCCGATTTCCCCCTTGATCTCTGTTACTTTAGCAAATCCTGTCATGAATGCTGCATGAATGCTCAGGCCAGTTAGCATAGCCACCAATAACAATGGATAAATGTTGCGTTAGCACAAGTAGGAATAATTTTTGCCTTATGTGAAAAGAAGAGTGATTATGTCACATGGTACTGTTTTTGATTTATTAACGTATATTTATTAATTAATACAATAGTTTTTTATTGAGAGTTTGAAGTTGCACAGATAATGTCAGTCTAAATGGGGTGAAATCAGAAAGCTCTTATGCCATTTCCAAATTTAATGTTGCGTTAACAACAGACGTTTGGTGAAAGGCAGAGATCTAAAAACAAAATTGAGTTTTGTTCTGAATTATCACCATCTGCATGCAGACTCTGTACCACTTTGTCTTTCTGTGAGATTTTGCATCATTTACATCTTGCAGTGAGCATGAATGATAAAACACATTTCAAGGCAAATGCAAGTGCCGACAGCTTCAAATCGCACACACACATTAAAACACGCACAAACGTGGTGCTTTGCAATTTTTTTCTTTCTTTCTCCTTTTTTTTTGTGACAGTTTATTTGAAACCACCAGGCAATCTCTGGAACTTGGATTTGCATAAATCAGCGTCGAAGTTCTCATTAATATGAATGGAATAGCTTCCCACAATTACAGCTTTCCAAAGACAAACACCTTCTCCTACAGAGTTAACTGTGGTCCAGGAGCCACACTTCATCAATAATCGCTGAATAAATTTGTACGTACATCGAGGTCATTTGGAAACTATGGAAATGTTTATATTATTTGAAATAGTCGTTTGAGATGTAAAAGATATAAAAGCAAATCTACTTTCATGGTGAAGTCAGCCAGTCCCAGTGCATTCTGTTGTAGTATTTAAAAAAAACAACAACAAAAAACCTGCTCTCTCGGGTCTCGTTTCATCAGGTCTCCCCTTTTGTTCAACAGTCGCACTTGGCCAAGTGAATAGGAAATCAAATCTCAGTACTTGTTTTCAGAATATGCCGAGAGCCAATCTCTGTCTCCATTTTTTGGCGAAATAAAATCATATTTTTATCTCTTTTGTTTGGCTCCTATAGTAAAGCATTAAGCTTCAATTGACAGATTGCCATTACTACAGGGCATTTTAAGTCACCGTATGAGAGGGTTCATTCTTTATCCATAGCATTTATCTACGATGATGCATTTGTTTGCGAAGGCTAATGATTCCTTTCTGCCGATCATGGAGAACCCTCGACCGGCTTTAATTCGACCCTGTCCTTAACGCCAGGGAGGCGATCTGACTGGGAGACAAAAGACAGAAACACTTTAAATAAGAATTTTAATTAGCTTTACATTAAAAATGCATGATCTCCAGAAGTTGAACATGTCAGCGCTTCATGAATCCTTTCCAAGCAAGTCTTGGAACAAATTTGACTTCAAAGGGGCAACATTATGTGTTTTATGGCACCATCAAGAAGCTTTTACCTTCAATTGTTATAAAAATGCTGCATGATATTAAATATGACTGAAAAAAAATTCGACTTTGTAATTCAACAACTCTAAACTGAGCAATTGCTTCCTTAAAAACTCCCGCTCTTTCTGAAACTCCGCCTTCAGGAAGTGGCCACAACATGGCTCTTCTAAAAACCCTCTAATAACGTTTTTCTCAAAAAGTTAGCTTGTACAATGAGCTCAGCACACCCGCAGTTCCAACACGTGTTTGCTAATTGCTGCTGGCTAGTCTGAAGGAGCTGAGTGAAGTAGACTGGTGCTTGGTGAGGAAACCGCAGCTCAGAGGAGGAGCTTCGTCCTCAGAGGCGCTGCTCGGTCCTACCCAGGGGTTTATTTTTGTTTGTTTTGTTTTACAGCTGAATGGTTGCCACAGGAAATTTAAGGATTTCTCAAACATGCATGAAAGAATGAAAGCAACAGTCCAGATATGTTTTTGATGAGGGAACAACATTATAACATAATGTGAAACTCAAAATAAAAATTTTTACATAGTACTGCCACTTTAATCTCTGTCACACGGAAACAATGCAAAGCATCGACTCCACTGGACCTCTGAAGGAGTCCTGTTGGGTCTTGTTAACAGCAGATCTTTTATGTTCTGTACCTTTGCGAGGTGGAGCCTCTATTTAATGGGATTTGTTTCTCCAGCACATTCCACAGATCACAAATCTGGAAGACAAGTCAACACCTCGGGTTGTTGTGCTCCAGAAAGCATTCCTTTAATTGTGCCCTGGCTAATTAGCCTGCTAAAAAATTATCCACAGCCACCACATACTACCTGTGTTCATCAAAGTGTACGCCTTGTGTCCGCTTAGCTTGGTGATACATGTCAAAATACCATTCTTGTAATGACCAGACCCAATGTGTGGCACCCTGATTGGTCTGTGCAACCTCGTGTGAAACAGAGCATACTTTTTTACTCTGACACTTCTCTGTCAGAACCAGCAGTAATTTCTTCAGTGGTTGGAATTAGAAAAGCTGGCAGCACCGAACAAAACGCATGCTGATCTCTGATTTTCTCTCTCCGACCTGACCTCCGTGTGCTTCCTTTACGTTAGGTGACAGAATGAGGATGTGTGAAGTCAGAGCTCACTTCAGAAAGGTTGACAAAGTGTGTCGCTGTGTGTGTGTGTGCGTGTGTGTTCCTAAGCTGTACATGCAAAGCTAGCAATGCCTGTGTGCTGGCTTAGTTATTGAAGTGAACACAGCCACAGTAGATCCTTCGGCGCAGGCGCTGTACTGCACATTCTCTGCAGCTGAGTAAGTGCACTTCCTTTCCACCGAAACAATCTGGACTCACTTTCACAAGGTTTAGGCCACCTGCTCCCTCAGTGACACACTCTGAACCTGTGAATCCAGGTGAGACCTCGGCAATTTCAGCCCACAAGACTGCCTCGGCTGAGAAGGTTAGGTGCTGATGGGAGCCGTGACATTTACGAGGATTTATTTTTAAGAAGGCGAATTCACAGTGAATGACATCACTGAAGTTTTGCTTTTCTACAATGTGCAGATTGCGTCAAATCTTCTAGGGTTTGTTCAAATTTGCTTGACTTGTATTGTTTTGTTTTTTTTCCTAATGGCTTCAATAGCAGTGCTACTCCAGTCAGCCAAATGTTACTTATGTTATGGGACTTGCAAAGGCTTGTTACGTCCCCAACCACAGGTTGCTGTCTTTAACCCACTGAATCACTGAATCTGAGGCTAAATTTCTTGACCAAAGTAAAGGCGCATTGATCCCTCCAGTTTTGGGGGTAAGTCTTTGCGTTAAGTAAAGATGTTCATGGTGTTGATATTTTGTTCATGCGTGAAGAATCGAGTGGTAGATGAGTAGACAGATTCGATCCTCTCATCCAGTAATGCGATTTGCTAGAGAAGCAAATCTGTTGTTTTACAACCATTCAACCTTAAATCATTAGAATCAGATCCCGGACACAATTTGGTAGGAAATTGTTTGCTCTGTAAAGTTCCTGACTTTTCTTTTTGTTAGTGATTGGAGGTCCATCATGTGGGCCAAGCTCAGAGTCGACACGTCAGCCAATTTATTGATGCGATAACCCTGATCTGGAACCTTGAGTTTGTTTGGTGCAAATACTCAAAACAGCCTGGGCAAAATATGTTACAGCTAACTAGCAAAATGTCATCAGAAAAGTATACAACTACACAAATATGTACAGTACGTTAAAAAAGACCAAGACTGCTAAGCAGAACCACTGGAAGAAGGCACCTGAGCCAGTTCTGGTATGTGATCTGGTGACACCTTGAGTAGATCCACTTGGAGATTTTCCAGGATATTCCATGAGGAGGAGCTCAAACCTGGTTGTGGAAAGTATACATCCTTTTTTTGGCCTTGGCCAGAACATCCACTGAGGGGAGAGTTCAGTATTTTACTTTTGTGCCCGTTACCTCAGCAAAACAAGGTAAAAAAAAAAAAAAGAAGATATCTAATACAATGGTTGGTTCATAGTCTTCCTCATTTTTGGTGAGTAAAAGTGTTGCATTGCACCTTTTGACTGAATTGAGATACAAGTACATTAATAAATACGCATGTGTAAATATTTTCTTTTGAGCTCCGGGTGACAGGCTGCTATTCATCACTGTAAGCACCGAAGCACTTATCGGGATTAAGCAACGCCAGCCGAGGTGCCAGGCTCCGGATTCAAACGAGGCTTTGATGTTGGTGTGGATGCATGTACGGGGTTTATGAACTCTATTCGTGTTTGTGAAAATGCTGCTTTTATTTCTGCTAATCAAATAGGCGGTGTCATAATGGCGGAGCGCTAAATTGCACTTTACGCCGTTGGAATTGATAAACGTTTTCCAAGGCTTATAATTTGACCTTTTTGTATTTAGCATTTTGATCCGGGCAAAACTGCAGCACACACTGTACAAAAAAATAAGGGCGTCTGCATTCTGAATAAAATGCTGTCTGTGCGTAAATGTGAAAGAAGACCCCGTACAACACTGTGAAGTAAGATGATGTTCATAGAGTGAGGGACTGGGGAGGTGAGTTACCCTGCAGATAGAGGCTGGAGGAACGTTGACCCGCCTCAGGTAAACGCAGAGATTAGGACATTTGTTATTCACCTCATCAGTGCATTATGGAAATCATCACCTGTTATTGCTGTTTGCAGACATGAAGAGGCAATGTTCTTTTGCACCCATAAGAAAGTCTTGGTCAGGCATTCTCCTCCATTCTCTTCTGTGATACAGAGAGTCTTCCTCTGCAGTATTTGAATTTAAAACAGAAATCTACTCCCTAATTGTCTATTTTCCCAACATAGGCCTGATTAATGGCACCAAGTTTAAAATGTTGGCCTAACTCTGAGTGGTAAGGAGCTAAAGTGAATTTTCCTTACATTTCTTTTTTTTTAGATCAGACCATGAAGTGTCGAGATTCTTTTTCCTTACTTTGTGTTGTCAAACAGGTTCTGTTCCTCAGAGTGTATTGGACTTAATATACTATTAGTGGCTCCAGTTCAGGAAACCTTCTGGTGCTGCATAGCAGTGAACTAAAGTACCGTTATGTTTTAGGTCCAAGTTTCGTCATATTGATGTCTCTATAGAGGGATTATTTGTTTGTAAGCACAGCCTATGCGCGCGCAACTCGACTGCAGAAATAGCCGCGCCAGCCTTTTGAGCGCTCACTGGTTACCATGGTCACTTACATTTACCTTGCTGTTTTAACATTAACATTTTGACATTAGCATGTTGTCAGTCAGTGTTTGTCACAGCGTGATGAAATTAGTTACTCTACCAAGCTGACATTAGTGAATGAGAAGCGTCTTCATGACCCAAAAGCATTAAACGCAGCTGAGCCGATGAATGACGAGAGAAAATGGCACAAACAACACTTACTAGCAATAATAAAGCAACTTTCTTCACGGTAAGGTAATCAGCTTTCAATGAAATATGTCAAATCCCTCTAAATAAGACCAACATGGAGAGCAATAATAGCACTGGAGTAGGGTTTTCCTAAAATGTAAGTCTTTATTCATGTATATAAAAAAGGACTTCATATTTAGCATGCGGAGAACAAATAAAATACAACCATTTCTTTCAGTTTTTTGGTCACAATTGGGGGGGAAAATGAAGATGTAGCTGCATCCATCAAGGCAGGTGATAAACTAAGCCTTCAGGAATTAAAAATGCAGCGGGTTGAACCGGAGGCAGTGCGAGGTGCAGAGACGATGTGCTAAAAATCCAACCTCTGACAACTACCACATAGTACACTGTTGTATTTTCTACTGTAACACTGCTTAAAATGTCACCACTTCATCCCTGACCTGTCTCTTTCGTTTGTGTTGAAAATATTTGCTTGGACTGGCTTTAGTCTGGGGCATCGGGACAAAGAGGTTCAATATTTAGGCGGATCACACTTTTTCAGAATTCACCTTTTTTCTCTTTTTTTTTTTTGCCCTTTGCCTTCCACGTCTGTCTGAAATAAAATCCCAATAATAAAAAAAAACACCCCAAGTCTTGCAGCTGTAACGTGACAAAATCTGATAAAGTCAGAGCGATTACTTTTTCAAGGTCTTCCAAGAGGAGAAATGGAAACTTCTCAATAAAAGCGGCAATACAGCTTACCTGGGGTGCTTCATCAGATAATGGCATGAGAAGAAAATGTCTTACCTTTTGCAAAGAGCCTGTTAACAATAAAACTTACAGCAATGGGATTCAGTGCTATATCAAACCAGCAGGATTTTGTATTATTTAAGTGCTGAAACCATTTACGTTACGGCTCTGCTTTTTGTGTCTGCGCTTTACAAAATGGATAATTCCCTTTTGGCTTAAGCTGTGATTCATATTCAAAGGGCCTCATGGTGTGAGTCCCTCTCTCTAATTTTTATTTAGTTTCTTTAAAATGCCATATTTTCAGTCAAACTGCCAGTCTCAACGCCCCCCCCCCCCCCCCCCCCACCCCCCACCTCGTCAAACATCTGTCTCCCACTGATGGGAGGATAGTAACCCTCTCTCTCTCTCTCTTCCTCTTTTTTTTACTTCTTTCCATTCTGAATTACACCAGCGTCTACTCTGACTGATCCGACAATGGAAATACCTCAATACTCACCTATCAGCACAGCGGCTTCTGCAAACCAACACGTTTTGCTCAAATTCCCAACCGGATCGGTATCCATCGATGGCGGGTTTTTTCTTTTAACGCCGCTACGACTTTGCCTAAAGAGGCGTGCCATTTGTGTCTCTCCGTTTTGTGCTGCTTCGATTTATCGATTAATGCTGTCAGAGTTCCTCCATTGATTGAGAAGCAGGAGCGAAGCCTGGCAGATGCAGTTTTTTTTATTTTTTATTGCCACACTCTTGAGAATCTTTCCAGTAATTACTTTCCCCCTCCTTCTAAAAATGTGAAAGCGCTGTTGTAGAGCTGCTTGAGGGGCAGCACATCCTGGGAGCCGTTTCCCTTTGAACTCTGTGTTGTTTCTCATGCTAACTTTCTGAATCACCCTCCATCTAAAGTTCTTTGAACGGATTGCAAATTTATTCTGTTTTGCCCTTTTTTTGTCCATCTTCTGTCTTTCGGCTCATCAAATTTTAACATTAGACAAAGGCAAGCTGAGTAAAATCTAAAACAGAATTTTGGAACTTAAATTAAAATTTACCGAAGGGGGGAAAAAAATGATCTTCAAGTCAATCTGGTTCTTAAATTTAAGAAGTAATTCTCCCCTCATTTTAATAATCGGTTGTGCCACTCTTGGCGGCAACAGATGCCATCAAGCATCTGTCGAGGAACTCTTCTTCTTCTTCTTCTACTTTTTCTTCTTGGCAGAATTGTGTGAAATCAGCCTCAGCGCTTGGAAGGTTTTGAAAGCATCTCAGTCAAAATTAAAAACGCTGGTCAATCCAAAAGCTTAACTTTGTGTTTCTGAGTCACTCAGAGGTGAACCTGCTGCCACAGGATTATTGTCTTGCAGTCCAAATGTGCTGAAACCCGATGGTCGTGAAGTTGCGGTCGGACTTCCTCTTCGAGGATAACTTGCAGGAGAAAGGAAAGGTTCTACGTCGTTAAGGTCTTAAAGACGCAAAGCAAACCCAAAAGAGCCCCCGCACTGAAATTTTTTTTCTTTGAAGCAACTTTTAAAAAATTACTCTAATTTGCTACGGCTAATTTTAGTAGTTTTGTTCAAGCTATAATGGTGAGATCATAATTATAGTTAAGCAAAAGTAATAAAAATAGCTATAATAAAGTAGAGGGGGGTTTTTTTAAGTTGCCCCCCCCCAAAAAAAAATGTCAGTGCACTGCCAAAATTATATTTGGAAGTAATTAAAAAAAAAAAAATGTGTTAGTGTTACTTCAGCTATATCTTCACTCAAAAAGCTGCACTTTTTTTCTTGAGAGTTCACAAAATAATTTTCCAAAAATCTTTGGATTCATTATGATATGCTTTGGTCGTTTGACTTGGAATAAATGACCAAAAGTAAAGAAAATTGAGAAGAAGAAAAAATCCTGCCTGCTGCACAGCATCCAAAATCAAAATAAATTGAACTTTTCTGCCAGAAACAGAGGAATTAAAGAAAAGAGAAAAGAGAAATCAAAGTGTAAGTAACAGAACTACTCCAACATGCTGCCAACATGAGTGGCATGATTCTGCAAAATATGTAGCATAAAACATGCCTTTATACAATATATATCTATAAATATTTTTTTCTAAGTGCCTTTACTCCATGGTACTCTTCTCCCTCGGTTCTTCCTCTTTTGTCTGATCTCCCTCTCCCTTTGTCCTCCGCCGGCTCTCTCTCTCTCTTTTCTCCTGGATTTCCTCTGTCCTCAGCTGCACCGTCGCCATGCGTTTTCTCTCCGGGGGGGAATTCCTCAGAAATGTTTAACTCTCTTTGAAATTCCTGCAGTGACTCAGCAGACATGTCGGCTGATTTGAATAGCGCTCCGCTTTGGCATCGGTTTGTTGGCGATGATTAAAAAGACCTTCCTTTGTTTGGACAAAGTTGGGCACGTTTACAAGCTCTGTGTTATTTTCTCGTGCTTTAATAGCTCAAGGCTATATATATTAAAAAGAAAAAAAAAACTGGGCCAGAGAGGATGTTGGTATGAAAGCATCCACTGCTGCTCCGTGCCTGATGTTCGCCTGCGTTTCTGTCTGTTCTTGTGAATCTTTAAAGATGCTGTGGAAGGAACAGCACATGTGACGTACATGCAGCTAAGATGTTGTGTTTTGTAGTTGTCCCAACTTCGTTTATTGCTGCCCGCAGTGAAATGTTCTCTTCTCTTTATGTGTTTGCATTGCAGAGCATGATAAGCATCGCCTATGCAAAAGCACGGAGTACATGAACCTTCACTTCAAAGTCAAATGGTTCCATAACGAGTACGTCCGCGATCTGCCGGCCTTCAAGGATGTTCCACCGGAATATTCTCTGTAAGTGGTCATTTGAATAAGAAGATATCCTTCACCTTCTGTAGAAATTAAATGCTGGCCTAGTTTCTAAATTTAGATCTCAGTTTGGTAAAAAAAAAATAAAAAAAGTAAAAAATTTTGGGTTGTATTAAAAAAAGTCAAGAAATCAAAATGAAAGTTTATTTGCATAGCACGTTTCAGCAACAAGGCAGTTCAAAGTGCTTTACATCATAGAAACATCATAGAAATATCAAAGCATCATACAGTCGCTAAATGTGAAACCAGTAACAAACATAATCAAAATCATCAGCACACATCAAATATATTGATACATTTTCCAGTTATTATGAGCCAAAAGCAACTGGAATTTTAGCTCTGATTTAAAGGAGCTCAGTGTTTCGGCTGATTTGCAGTTGTTCTGGAAGTTCGTTCCAAATTTGTGGGGCATAGAAGCTGAATGCTGCTTCTCCATGTTTGGTTCTGGTTCTTTGGCTGCAGAGTAGAACCCAGAACCAGAAGACCTGAGAGGTCAGGAGGGTTGGTAGAGCATGAACTGGATCAAAACCCAGCGGGTCTTTAGAGTATTTTGGTGCTAAACTGTTCAGTGAAACGGTGAGATGTGGATGTTTTTCAGCTTTACTCAGTTTGTTCTTGACTCACCATGTAGTTTGACTTTATGTTGTATAAAATATGCAAGAACCGTGCTGACAAAGGCCTTCTCGAAACCTTCTAATTGTCTCCAAATAGTATAGAAAAAAGTGGTATGTTCTATGTGAGATATAGATTTGACAGGGCTTATGTTTAGACTCATGGAAGAAGGATGTTTTTGAGTCAAGTTATTTTTATAAGGAAATGACTCTTTAATTAATGATATCAATGATAAATTGATGATATATAAATGGCTACTTTTTGCACATGTTTTTTTAGCATGCACAAACATATAAACAGGTGAATCTTTGACCTTTTTTTTTTTTTACAAAATTATTTTAATTGTTACTTAAAAAATGCATTTTTACATTTGTATTTTTAATCTTCTGACTTCACCTTTTCATCTTTAAGATCTGTTACAGATCTGGCACAAATAGCAATATTCTGATCGTCCCTGAAGTAATTTAACAGTAATTATGTCATCAGTGTAACTAAGTTGCAGGTTTCTTAAATTTCGTAACATTTAACGAACAAAATCTCCGCTGCTCTCTGGTCATCTGCCGATGTATTTCAAACCGTCTGGACCCAGTGAGCAGAAAAGGTCACATGACGACGACAGGATGTGAACGACATGTGAACGACAGTATAAATCTTAGAAAAACAAATTATTAGGAAAATAAAAATTTATTAGATCACGTTGAGCACATAAACATAGATTATCTTAATCATTTTATAAAGTTGGTTTATGGGAATTTGAGGACAATCACATGCAACAGGGTGTCATTTAAACCACTTGTCTAAGTTGTAATTAAGACTCAGTAACAGCCAGTGTGAGATTTTGCTGTCATTCATCAACGTGAACGAGGCTGCGATCGGCACGACTGTTATTTCTAAGGGTTTTATGAAACCAAACCCCATGAGGCGGCGGCAGCTCTCATCGATCGATCACAACAACAATTGGAGATGCATTCGAGTGCCGTGAGACGTTTACTGAAGCTCGTTAACTCCTGCGGTTTAGAGTAAGGATGCTAGAAATTCTCAATGAGACACCTGTGTGTCTGTCCTTTCCCTCAGTGCATGTTGCACGATGAACAAACATTTACTAACTACAGAAAGGAAAGGCTTAATTAAAGCAGTGGGAAGATGGATAAACGTGTAAATGGAGTGACTGATGGCTTTCCGATACCTTTCACGAGGCTTTATGCTGATTAAACTAAAAATGATCCGAAATGAAATGAAAGTGAGGACTGCTGCCAAAGATCCCTCTTGACTTTGGAGCGTAAAATGGCAAAGACCGCGACATTTTCTTGATGCGCTGCATAAATATGGCCACATGAATAACTGCCGTGTTGTTTTATTAAACAGAATAAAATCTCGTTTGAGTTCCAGAGTCGGGCGACTCACTGGAAGCAAAGCGCCAGCTGACTAATTACTAATTACTAACTACTAATCACTGATTACTAATGATTACAGACCTCAGAGATTGAAGTCTGTAATCATAACATGTTTATCAGTTTATACTTTGAAAGAAAACGTATTTTTATATTTCGTTAACATATTGACACCGTTTATGATATGACGTGACAAATGTGGACACTGTAATAATATCACATGTTGGAATGTGAAAAATGCGTTCAGTGTTGCTGCATGAAAAAAGTTATGTTGTAGGAACAATTAGCGTTTCATGTTGTAAGATGATGTTGCTCTATACTTATTTTTGGAGGGCCATCTTTATGCTTCTGTGTTAGCCTCTTGTTCCTATAGCAACCTGTCTTCGACAGAAAAACACGCATATAACGGTACAAAGAAAATCTAAATAGTTTATTACAAAAACAATGACCTTTCTGCTGTTCAACGGGATTATTATGATAATAATGATGATTTGATGTTGAACTAAAGCAAAGCATTTTAAACATGGCCTAAAGGATAAGTATTGAAAAGTGCAATAAAAACAGAAAAAACAAGAATAAATTGAACATAATTTTGAATCTTCCACAGGAAATTCTTCTTATTACCAAAAGCTATCAAAAGAACCGTAGCGAACCTCAATGTAGTACTTTTATGCGGCTTGAGAAGACGATTTCAAAATTGTTCTAAATTTATTTCCGGTGCTCGCCACAAGCAGAATTATTCAGCAGCGACGTTCTGCTCAAACGAGATGGAAATTCAAATCAGACTCCGGGTTTAGATCGAACCTTTAGTCATTCGTTGTGTTCGTATGATCTGATTCGTTGCAGCAACGCCTTAAACTCCGGTTTTTGATGACGGGACGCCTTTTTTGCGGCTGAGAAATGTGTTTATCGTTTCGCGTGCGTAACCTTGTGCAGCAAAGCCAGGATGGCCGTGGTGTAAACACGTGTAGCGCAGAGAGGGAACGCCGTGCTGCCTCCCGTCTGACCACTCTATCAGATTAATGATTCGCCCGCCTTGTCTCCAACGGGGTCACTCAAATGCCGGATTGATTCTACCGGAGGCTCACCCTGCAGACCAGACACACACACACACACACAACTCCATACCACATGCTTTCCTCCTCTCTCGCCTTTCTCTGTCAACACACCTGTTTTATTTGTTCATTAGCTTTGCCTTAAGTGGCAGCTGCCTACAGACTGGGAGTAGATTTATCTTGAGGGAGCAAATTCAAGTTAAAGACATTACTGCACAATTACAGCACTACTAACATCGCTGTCATCTGTCCTGCTTCGTATTTTATTTCTGTCTGAACCTGGATGCCGAATCTCTCCACAATCTGATACCTTACACAAATCCAGAGGTGGGCAGAGTATCCAAATATTGTAGTCAAGTAAGAATTGCACTACTTCAACATATTTAAAGTTAAAGTAAAAAAAGAAAAGAAAAAAGCCATACGAGAAGTTACTCAAGAAAGAGTAAAACAGTATGTGGTAAAAAGGCTGAAAGTACCGAGTAACTGATCAAAACATCAATCATTATATGTAAAAAATGTATAATCCGATGGACCAGATATAAAGTTATGTGGAAATTTAGGTATTTTAAAGATCAAAGTAACAATAATATGATTACAACAATTGTTAAATAAAATCAGGCAAATGTTTCCAAATATTTGATCAAAACTTTAACAAAAACTGTTTCTGTGTCTGGTGACGTTTTGTTTAAAAAAAAAGCCTGTTCTTCCATCAGTGAAGCTATTCGTTGTGGGTTGAGCACCCAGAAATGTTTACTCAAATAAGAATAGTGACACTTCATAAAAAATTACTCAAAAGTACAGCGTATAGAAAATACCCCTAACAAGAACTTTTCCCCAAAAATGTTGCTCAAGTAAACGTAACCGAGTTATTCTAACTAGTTTCCACCAAACTCTGTACAAATCCCTGCAGGTTCCGTGAACCTCTGTCAAAACCACACATGAATCTATTTTTATTGGGAAAACGATCAGCGTCGTGAGGCTGGTGTGACGAGATGCTGTTATACCATTTCATCACATGATGTTGTGATTTCATCATGAGGTATCACAACAACATCCAGCCACATGTCCTTCTTGTCTCGCAGGTGGTTCGAACCCTTCGTCATTCAGTGGCTCGATGAGAACGAAGTCGTTGCCATGGACTTCCTCAACGGAGCACTTGAAAGAGACAAGAAAGACGGCGTGAGTACGGCACTGAATTATTTCTCAAGAAGTAAGTTTTATTTTTATCCAGCTGTCCGGGCCACTTAACGTCTACTTCCTTAATAACCACGGTGGCCCCCCGAGACCGAATTTACATTTTGAGGAGAACGAGGGGGGTTTTGGTAGGATAAAGGAAATTTTGCACAGTCAAGAAACACCTCTCGCCCTGAGACGTGACAAGACAGGAATACAAAAGAAATGTATCAATTAAAAATTGATACCAAGGAAGGAAGGAAGCGTGTTTTTCAGAGCAGAAGAGGCTTCTGGGGGACGTGACAGGAAATCTGCAGGAGTCGCATGGAGCTGCTGCGATAGACTGATGCATGACCACATTTCTATTCTTATTTATTCCGTTTTATTGAGATTAGTTGGAATCGTCCCTCTGTCTGATGCATTTAGACACACACAAAGCTTTTATAAACTGCTCTTTTGAAGAGATGCTCGGTGCACAGCTTTATATTCATTCCTAAAGTTAAAATGTATTGAGTTTTTATGCTGAATAACGAACACAGTTTGATAACATCAACCTTCATGTGACCTTTCTGAAGGCTTCAGAAAAAGCGGTGGGCAAATTCAGTCCGTAAGGGTTTTCTCTATTTAAATACACTTTTTTTTAAATGATCACATAATTAGTAGAAATTGGTGACCGACATAATAAATCCATTTAAATCTACGAAACTAGATATATACTGATCAGAATTAAACTATCGATTTTGTGAAGTCATGACATAACAACAAATTTTAGCTTTAAGAACGAGAACAGGAACATCAAAATACTTTTTCTGCTTTCTCAGTAAATAAAAAATGTAACTCTTTTCACATTATTTTCTAAAACAGAAAAATGAAACTTGGATTCCTCACCAACAGATAAAAGTTTCAGAACCATCTTCCTTTGCATTACAAACAAAATCTACAAATTCAGTAGAATAAAGGTCTCTAAATAAAACCCAACTGAGAATTACAGCACATCTCACCTTCAATAAATATCATAGCTTACAAGCCATTTGTTTCACTTCTTTACATGATTATGGAATTGTTTTTTTTTTTTTTCTGCGAGACATATAACAGAGGTGTTCATGAAAATATATGAGAGAAAAAAGACTCCAAGTTGCTGATATTATGCTGAATTATTCATTCAGTTATTGTAAGTAAAGGAGCTCGACAAAGACTTTCTCTAACTGATTATTAGTTTAAAAACCGGGACCAGAGGTGACATCATGTGTGTAAGAGAGAGAGAGAGCAGGCAACCTTACACAGCTCTGCACTTAAACAATATTTCACTGATATTTCAGAACAAAGAAAAACGACTACAAAGTTGGCTTTGTAAACTGTTTTCAGTGCTTTCTTTTTTTTTTTTTGAGAATGAGTAGCACAGCTGTGATGCATTCAAAGACCCTTCCATGAACCGTAAGACCTCCAGGACTTCAAGCATTTCCAGATACAACAAGTCCCACGGCGGATGAAATTGGACGGGTAAAACAGGGCAACTTCACTGGAATAGCTTAAGCTTCCTCTCATCCAACTGGTGTCTAACTATAAATAGTTAGATCTACTGATGTGCTCCAAATACGCCTCCATTAAAAAAAAAAAAACGTCTCTCTACGTCTCTAATTCCTTTTTAAGCACCGCGGCGATACTGAAAAGTCTTATTTCAGTCAGTTTCCATTCTAATGTTTGCTGTTCTCTGCTAGCACTTATACATGTTGTGCGTTTAAAATTCGAAAAGCTGCAAGATTTTCGGTGTTTCAATGACCAATCAGAGAGGGCGAATTGGAAAGTTGTCCGATTTCGATCACCAGCCGATTTTCTTTGGAAACACATCCAACCGTTTTCAGGACAACAGCCCAGGAGGACCAGAGCTGCCATCCCCAAAAACCTCAATGTGTAATGTCGTCGTTGATTTGCTGACTTATTTATTTAGCGCACATGTTGTCTGCTTCAGTATTTCAATTCATATACAGTACAGACCAAAAGTTTGGACACAACTGTGTGTCCAAACTTTTGGTCTGTACTGTACACTCAGAATTTCAGTCACATGATTAGCTCACATCAGCTTTTACTCAATCTCTCCTGAATCGTTTTCCTTTTTCTCTCTCTCTCCGTCTGAACTCTGGCCCCATCACCCCCCCTCTGCTTCAGTTCCAGCAAACCTCGGAGCACGCCCTCTTCTCCTGCTCCGTGGTGGACGTGTTCACTCAACTAAACCAGAGCTTTGAGATTATCAAGAAGCTGGAATGCCCAAACCCGCAGGCTCTGGCGCATTTCATGTGCCGTTTTGCGAAGGTCAGTTTCCCTTGCAAGCTTCCCGTTCTGGTGCTGCTGCGGCCAGTGGAACCTTTCAGTTGAGGTGTTTGTCATTAGTCTGGGTGGATTTGTTTCGCGTACGTCTTTTGTTTAATATCAGCAGCGTAATTGACTGCATTTGCTGACCTAGTAAAAGCCGAGCAAACAAACAGTAATTATAATATCCTTTCTACTCCTGCAGACTATCAACAAGGTTCTCTTGCAATATGCTGCAATCATTTCCAAGGAGTTTCCATTGCATTTGAACAAGGAGAACGTGGTAAGTGCATTCTCATTCCCTGCCAAATACAGGCAGCAAAGTTGCACCGAAGTTATTGGGAGATGTCAAGTGCAAACCTGGTAACACACACACACACACATGAAAAAAATAGTTTTCTATATTCAGTGTCCAGTAAGGGTTGGCTATGGAGGCTATGGAAGTATTTTTAAGTCTGACTCTTTGTGCAGAGCTTTGCAGTATCTCCCCTAAAGCCGTTAACATCGTCTCTACTAACGCAAATGAAACAACTCATTTCTCGCCCGCAGCTGATGAGGTCGAGTCATTGGTACTTTCTCGGCCTATTGTTTAAAGTGACGGATGGCTAAACACACGGCTTTGTGAGTGGCCTAATTATTCACATTGGATTTTGAAGCTGAAAGGAGAGATAACAGGCAGTGAGGGAACAGATGTTTCGTTACAGTGCTGACGGTCTCATTACTACTGTCCCAGAGAAGAAAGTAAGGCGTGCCTTCCCTTGACAGGACTACAGTGACAGATGATGGGAAAAATACAGGAACTGAGATGTGAGCGGACTGTTGTGTTTGTGTCCAATTAACCCCGCCGCAGGGCCAGGGAAAGGTATTCACTGACGCGCTGTGTCACTTAATAATCATAAACTTCAGTGTGTTTCAGAAGGATTTTAAGTGCCAAAGGAGCATGTAACTGTGAAGCAGTAGGAAAAATATATGTTTTTAAAAGTCTTACTGATGACATTTTTGAAAATTGTAGTGTTTGAGATCATCAAGAAGCTGGAATGCCCAAACCCGCGGCTAAAAATAGCTAAACACGGCAATGTTTAGCTATTTTTAGCTATGTTTTTAGCTAAACATGGCTAACAACATAGCTATGTTTAGCTAAACGTAGTTCAACTCTGTTTTTGGCTATACATAACCAAAAGTATAGCGGTGTTTAACTATGTTTTAAATCCAGTGTAACTTTCTGTCCTCCAGACCTGATACAAAACTGAGTCCGTAATTTAAGCTCAATAAAAATGCTGCTGTTTTGTGGCGGACTTTGAGATTTAATAGAAAAAGTTGTGGAGAAACTTAAATTACAAATATTCCAATATTTGGAAATCTCTTTAAAATCTCTCATCAAACTAAAAACGTTAAGCGGGCACAACTGCTAACCAACCAAAAGAAAACATAGCTGTCAAACTAAGCTGGCCAGCCATTTGAGGAGGGGATTAATTAGAGGTCAATAGTAATTCAACTCAAATGGAACAATTCTGTTAAAAAGTGCAGACCCAAGTGAAAGGATTGAAATAAATACATATTTTGTTGTGAAACTGCCTTGTCAAATTTAAATACGTTTCAGAAATAATGACAAGACTTTAAAATTGATCTCCACAGACGCTCTCCATCCAATTTGACTGACCTGGATCTGCTTTGCAAAGGATGGACAGACATTTCAGTCTTTCAGCACGGAAAAGTGTTAGAGACATACGCCTGATTTGTGTTGCTTTATAAGAAACTTCTAATAAAAATAAATTATAGTTTGTGGTTTTTGCAAATCTTTAAGTTCTGAATGTTTTTGCGAATCGTTGTATGATCTCTAATGCATTTCTGTGCATTGTCTGCTAATATTGGTCAAGATGAGTTACTAGTTCTTGTTTGCTACCCAGAAGGTAAAATAATCACTCAGGGATGCGCCGATCCACTTTTTTGCAGTTCCGATACCGATATTAATGTCTGAGGTTTAGTATCGGCCGATACCGATCTGATACAGAAACTGAACTGCTGAACTGACTTTAAATGCTTCTTTTTTAAAACAGACATAAATGTACGCTTAAATACACCAATAGCTTCACAAGCCTGGTCAAACATGTAAAAACAACACAACTTTAATTTGTTAGGACTATAAAGCTAGTGCAAAATAAATAATAAGGAAACTGAAACTTGCAAAAAAAAACTTTTGTAAGTTTTTTTTTTACATGTAAAAAAAATAAACTGCATCAAACCTTTTTTCAAAGGGTTCAGAAAGTGCAATTAGGAATTCTAAATTTAATATAGAATAAATAATAAAGCATGACGTCGCTCAGAGTAGATCTGTCCTTGGGCACATTGCCGCCAATAGCCAAGCTAGAATTTTTTTCAATATCGGGACCAATACAGATATTGATATCTGTATCTGTATGTGAACCTCGACATTATCTGTCACTGGAATCATTAATCTATCCGAAAAGAAAATGCAGATGTCAGGTTTGCTTTTAGATGACTTGAATTATGCTAAAGTACTGTTCCAAAATGTTACTTAGGTTTAGTACTTCGGTTTAGAATATCTAATCATTTCCACACATGTATATGCTCATAAATCTAATGGAGAGTAATCCATCAACAGCAGACACTGTTGGCTGCTTTGGGGGGGGGGGGGGGTTGAAAGACACCAATCATCCTTTTCCTGTGGGGCCAGGGATTATAGTATTAGTAGTATTCATTACTGAAATATTAATTAAGACATTTCGTATTGCCTTCTGTTGCGTTTTCTTGTGAGCAGACAACTTTCATAATATACGAGTCGGTGAGAGTCTCCAGATTTATTCTGGGTGTCTGTAAAAAGTGGCGTGATTAATGTCTGTCATCTGTTAAACTTGTTGTGGAGCAGAGAAATCGATAACGTCTGACACATTCAGTGCAGACATTTCTCTCCTCGTCGTGTTATGTATTGCATTTCCCTGCTGACTTTTTGAGCACAGACTTCACTTCTTTGTATAGATGATGTGTCACGACATGAAAGCTGATGGATTTCACGGTGGTTGCCCCTATCATTTTTCTTTTGACACTTAAAAAAAATAAATAAATTATCATTATTCTTGTGTTTCCAGTTATATTGGCTAATCACGGGCTCTGAAACTATAACAATGCAATCACAACAGCTGTCAAAGCAGGTGGATGGCGGAGTGGGATTAAACGTAAAAGAAAAATCTAACCACTTTCATTTTTTACTGTTTTGCAGCCGTGCATAATCCTCAACAACATCCAGCAACTTCGAGTCCAGCTAGAGAAGATGTTTGAGTCCATGGGTGGGAAGCAGGTCTGTGCATCTACATGTGTTGCTTGCGAATGTTTTCTGTTCCGAATTTCGAAGTTGTTCCATATCCGACAGTAGCGTAAGGTTTAGTGCAGCACCTCCGGGGCTGATGGGATGTCTTGAGAAGTGTTTCACTTGAAGAAAATTGAACCAACCAATCTGAGATCCGCATCTGCGATGCGGATTTTCATTAATATGCAAGTGCTTATTTTTTATTGCGTGTTATTGAAATTGATTTAAGACACCCTTGATGTCCTGATGTTGGTCTGTTAGCTCTGTGCTTAATAATCTCCTCTGTCTCTTAGCTTCCTCAAAGCCCCAGCTACACTACTCTGGATATTTTACAAATAATTTTTCTAATTGGAAAAATAAAAATAAAAAAAATAAATCTGCCTATATACTCCAGAGGATTCCTGTAAAAAAAAAAAAAAGAAGAAGAAAAAGTCAGATCTCTGTCGTAGCAGCTGGCGGTGCCAACGTTGGCATTAAAACGACCAGAATTCATTTGTTGCTTCTAATATTTCCTGGACATTCAAGCCACACACCAGGGTTGCCAGCTCTCTTGTCATCTCCTGGACGTCCTGTATAAAGGAGCAACTGATTCCGTCTCGTATTTGTCCCGCGTGTTGAAAGCTGTTTTTTGATCCCGGTGGCGCTCCAACAGATTGCGGCTCTGATTAGGCTGCGGCTACATAGCATGTCTCTGTTTTGTGCCAAATATGAGGATCGGTACACGATTCTTGTCAGAAACATTGCTGATCCATATCTATGGTACATATAAAAGACAAATTTCTATTTGATTGTTCAAACCAGTCCATCCAGCTACAATCGGAAGCAAAAAAGAGTCAACAGGTTAAACCTGTCTGCAGTGATCCTCGCTGTCAGGAGTTTTTGATTATAATCAAAAACATTGAAAAAAAACAAAGAACAGAGCCCAAATTAAACATAAAATAATGAACTAAATCATCATTGTGATGTGAATAATTATTTCCTCGTGTCCCTGCTGATAGCTCTGTTTTGGGGGGATGATGATTGTGTGTGTTTATAAATGGAGAACATAATGCTGTAATAACAACCCTGAGCGTCCTGTTCATCAAACTGTAAACTAACAACTTACAGCCGTCTCTGATGGCGAAGACATTTTGTGCGACTTACTCCTCTCTCTAAATCACTTTGGATTATCAAGTATTTCTGAATTGACTTGAACTGAACCCAATTTACTTCCTGTTGTGCTTTTGGCAGGCTACGGTAGACCTGTCACGATAACAAACTGTGCTGGACGATAAATTGTTCCAGACCTTATTGCGGTAAATGACAATATTGTTGTTTTGAGACCATTTTCAGGAAATATAGTGGCACAAATAATAATGCAAGAACATATGCTAAAAGGTGAGTAAACTTTAGATTTTAATGAACATTTAGCACTGTAACCGGAAGCCTTTTTAAATATTCAAAACAAATAAACAAAACAACAAATAAAATGAGTTTCGAAATCTTTGTAAAAAAAAAAATTGTCCTTCAAATAAGGGCCAGTTGAGACCAAAGCACCAAACTGAAGACTTTTATCTACCAGTTTTTGGTAGAAAAAGAGAAAAAATGAGATAAATCATGCCAATGGAAATTATTGAGTTTGTTTGAATTTATCATGCAATCAATTGATTTATTGATTATTGTGACAGGCCTATGCTACAGTGTGTCTCTGGTTTAAAAAAAAAAAGAAAGAAAAGTTGGCAACCCTAGTCGACATGCTAATCCTTAAAAGAGAGAGAGAAAAACTTTGGAAAAGGTTTTGACAAATCTTCAAATCTCAGTTTTTCCTCACTAAATATTGTCACAAACTCATATTTGTAAAATATCCATGTAGCTGTGGGTCTGAGTGTCCCCGAAACTACTTTCCCATCACTAACCTTCTGTTTTTATCCCGTATCCGTCTACCGTGTTAGTAAGTGTTATGATAAATTTCTAAATTCTGTGTTGCAGTTTAAATCTGGCTGATCTTTTCTGCTCCCCTCCAACCCCTCTCGTTACCCCTTCACCAATCTCCGTGTTTCTAACCTAAAATCTAGCCCGCCGTCCCCACGATCTCTTACAACTTCAGCTGCATGTGTCTCTGTAGTTTCTAACACCTGTCTCGCCTTGCATTTTGTCTCCTGTCGTTGTGTCCTCTGTTCCCCTCCGTTTCCTTCCTGTGCTCTCTCTCTCTGTCTCCAGGAGGAGGGGGTTGTCTCCTTCTGTAAGGTGTGTGCAATAGGACTCATCAGCAGCCCTTTACCATTTACCAAAATATTACAACTAAGCACTCCACCACACCCGACCCCTTGCCACCCCTCACGCGCCTATGCCTCTCACACTCCACCAGTAAGCATGTGCCACAGAGCATATGGCGCTGAAATTACCCATCACCCTTCTGGACAGGCTGCTTAAGCTCGCCATCCCCTGCTCTCTGGAGATACTGGCTCAAATCATTGGATCCCATCGTTATTTTAAGCTTTCTGCTTCTTTTTTTTTCTTCTTATTTTTTTTCCACTCCTCTGCCACTTTCCTCCCTATGCTGGTTATTTTTGGATGCCGTTTGCCCCTCTCTCCGCCATTAAAAAAAGGGAAGTAGTAGGCTCAACGAGTTGATGGCTGTGGTTTTTGTTCCTTCTTGTTCTTTTTCCGAGCTGCAGGCACAAGAGCTTTAGACAGTTTTTTGGGGTGTTTTTTGTGAGACGACTGTGTTTAATGAGCTTCTCACACACAAATTTCCCCAGACGTGCCCTCTGCAGACGAGCTGCTGTTTTGCAGATCTAACCCCGGATCAGTCAGACGGCATTATTTTCAAACGCATATTGATTAGGTTTGATCAGTCCTGGATAAGTTAATGGAAAGTCATTTAAAGAAACAATCAAAATGTAAAAATTACTATAACAAGAATGCCACTACAGGACTTATTTCCACTTAATCTAATTGTTTGCAGATCTTTCCCTGGATTGCTCACATGCCATTATTTTCAAATGCATATTGATAATATTATGCTTTTAGCAATACTGGATAAAATCATTTAAAGTAAAACAAAAAAAAGTAAAAATTACTACAGACAATGCCATTTCTGGTAAGGAATAAATCAGAACACCCTGAATGTTGTATCTAGTTAACAATCTAACTGTTTGCAGATCTAACCATAGATCCCTCATAAGCTCTCATTATTTTGTATTTATTTAAAACATATTGACTCCGCAAAAGTTAATTTCACCTTCTAAAAGTCACATTTTGAACTCCAACTTACGACTAAGAACCGCAAAGTAAATGTTTGCTAACCCTGCCTGTGACTTTGCTCTTTTCAGATGCGAGTTTCTCATTGGTTTTCTCCTTGTAAATTTCACTAGTCGCCACAGAATCGTTTTCTTTCTCTTTTCTTTTTTTTTTTTATTATCAGTAATGAACTCGCAGATGTAAGAGCGCCAGTGTAATTACCTAGAGCCGTTATCAAATCGCTGCCAACGACAGAGATTTACAATAATCTCATGCAATGGATTCATCAGCCACTGATCTCCCTAGATTAGCATCGGACTTTATTTTGGGGCGTCCGCGCTGTTTGCTGATGTGCTTCTCCCGTCCTCGATGAAATGGCCCTTTGTAAAAATCTTTCTTTACTCGGCTCCGAGAGTCGCTTTGAGTCATCTGTGCGGCGGAATAACAACCTGCCAGTGAGTAGATATTGGACTGTTGAAACAGGGAAAGCGAAGTGAAGCTGGGCAGCAGCTGATAGGCTGTCAGCCAGGGGAGTGTGTGTGCACTCCAGAGAGCCCTGCATGCCAGTCAGTGTCGATCGAAAGCAGCTACCATGGAGAAGCCAGGTGTTTCATGCATTCCAAACAGGATGTTTTCCTCATATTATTTATAATGAGCAGTTTTGTTTTTTGTTGTGTTTTTTTTTTATTCATCAAGAAAGGTCGGTGCTTGCGTAACTCGGTGCGAGAGATGACGTTCAAGAAATTGTATTTGCGTATATCGTTACAATAGCTGATTTCCGTATCTGACTCCTCTGTAAAGTTGCTTATACTATATTATACATTGTATTATTAATATATTATATTAGCTGCCTCGTCAAGATTAAAGTTACATCTTACATGCCCAATGTTGAGAAGGCACATATATTTAGTAACAAAGTGGTTGTTTTTATAAATTGATTAGTGGTTTTTGTCAGTATATATTTAGACTTAGCGATATTATTGTGTTTTGTTGCTCAGGTCTGAGGATGGTTGTGTTGGTTGCATGTCGAAAGAGAAAAAGATGCAGCTTTGTTTTTACCCTTGCACTGACTTGTTTGGCATTTGCACAGAAATCAAACTTAAACTGTATTAATTTAATTTTATACTTGACCTTTTCAAAAGGCTGCTGTTTTATTTTATAACTGCAGGTTGCGTTTTATTGCTCTCCGTTTGTTGCCCAGACAAAGGGCACGTTATGCACGTTCCGTTTTGTTGTTTTTTCGATCACACACGTAACGTGATTATTTACAAGGAGCGATCGTCGTTATGCAAACTGCATTTTGGAGCAAATTTTCTGAGTTCCAAAAGGAAAAAATTACCCTTCCCCTGTCGATCTTCATAATAAAAATGACATCAAAAATCTGATTTCTTTATTGCATTTCTTTAATTTGATCGATGCAACAAAACACAATACATTAATATTGTAACTGAAGGTGAACTTAAAGCACCATCGTACAACAGAGTCACATGGTGCGTCATTCCGTCCAGGACGCACAGCAGGGAAAATAAACATTTAATCATGACTGCTAATTATGTATACACTTAGTCATTTTGATAATATGCTACTATAAACACTTAAAGCCTGTTTTGCCTTCATTATAAGCCTTATATAAGACTTTCAATTTTTTGCGGCTCCAGACAGATTTGTTTTTTGTTTTTTGGTCCAATATGGCTCTTTCAACATTTTGGGTTGCCGACCCCTGAACTAGAGCATCCTCATATTTATTCCCAATGAAAATGAGTAAAATTACTTAAAGATCAGTGACCTCAGGTGCACTCAATGGGAACAGTGTGAATTTGTCTATGTTATCCTTACTGTTGAAGTGAAAAGTGAACAACATTTTGAGCTAGAAGGAGCTTTGTAAATCTTTTAAAAGAACATTTTATCTGAGTACGAGACTTTTAAGAGACTTACTGAGGTGTCAAAAGAATTTGAGATCAGCCGTTCCAAAGTACGGAAGATATTTTCCAAATGTGTGACATTTAAAGCACCTGCCAGGTCACACTGTCCAAGCAATTTCACCTTAAAAGCAAGATGCAATCGTTTGTCCTATTTTTACAATTGAATGTAATTACTAAAACATGAGCGCCTTCTATTTTGTCATTTGTGTGTCAGCCAGATGTTTTTTTTCTTAAGTGTCATCCATAACAGTTCCAGCTGGAGCACAACTAGGGATGGGCTGGTTACCAATATCTCGATATACCAAAAGTTAAATTGCTATTTTTTTTTTCTTATACCTTTTTATTTGGGAGCCAGAGATTTTTTTCTGGCTGTTTGGAGTGTGGTATTGCAGCCCCGCCCATCCCCCACCTGTAGCTGCCAAAAAAGTCGCTCAGCTGGCTGACATTTCCATCCTGCAGAGGCTGTCGTCTGGTGAAATAGCACTCCAGAATCATAGCATCATCTTCTCTTCTAAGGAGTTTAGAGGGGATTTGGTTTATGTCACAATTGGCTGTTATTTGGCAGGAGTGAAGACACATTGTGACAGAGAGGAAAAAAAAAAACAGCAAGTTGAAAATCACAGTTTCTTAAACCACCAAAATAAATATTAGAGCTCGAACTGGAGAAAGTGAGTGATGGATTTTTTGTTGTTTTTTTTATGTCTTTCTTTCCTTTTTTTTGTTGTTGCTATCACTGGAAAAGATGTTATCCGTTACTCAGCCAGTGAAATAACAGCCTAACCTCAATAGCCAATTTTCCGTGCGACAGAAAAATATCACACATTTACAGAGGTATAAATCTGTCTTGTTCGCGGTGCAGATAAAGGCATGTGTACAGAATCACAATGTCTATGAAGACATAGGTCTACATATGCGCTTCCCAGCTGAGTCATTTGCCATTAGGAGTGTGTGAGATGAGCGGCTTCATGGCTGAGTTTATCGGCTCCGATGTGCTGGTTATGCATGTAGCGCCGTGCTTTTACCTCATATTAAGTATTCCGCACAAATACATTCACGTGTTTAATTCTCTCGGCATAAAGCCCAAATGCCAAATGAAGACAAACATGAACACTTGTGGGGGCATCCATCATGTACATAAGCTCAAATATGTTCACTGGCCACTTTATAGGTACGTCCAGCTGGTACCAGGTTGGTACCCTGCGTCATACACAACTGTCTTACGTCCTTTGTGGCGTAGATTCGACTTGGTGTCATGATGGCATCATCCAGGTGCTGTAGATAAATAATGCTCTTTTCTGTACCACTGCAGTTTGGTGAGCATTTGAAAATTGTTCTTTGACTTTCTTGTTCTTAGCTCACAGTAGTGGCACTCTTCTGCTGATGTAACAGCCCTAATGTCCCTTAAGTGCCTCTATGTTGTACATTTAGAGATTGTTCTACTTTGGTGGTTATTTGAGCTCCTTTTGCCTCTCTATAATCTCAAACCAGTCTAACCATTCTCCTCTTACATCAGCAAGACCTTCTTGTCTACATAACTCCCCTTTATTTGATATTTCCCCTTTCTTGGATCATTTCCTGTTATCCCGAGGATATGTCCTCTGCAGTAGATCAGTAGTTTCTGAAATACTCCAGACCAATTAATCTGGCACCAACTTCAACACCATGTTCAAAGTCACTTCAGTTTCATTTTCTTCCTCCCTTCTGATGCTCACTTTGAATATCACCAAGTCACCTTCATCAAATGTAGAGGCCTAAAGGCTTCGAGTTGCTGCCATGTCTTTGACGAACTCACAGTATTTGCAAATAATTTGCCTGGTTCACCTGATAAAGTGGCCGGTGGGCGTATGTATCCTGGACATGCCATGCATGGGCATTCGAATGATTTGTTGAAATTTTGGTAATGTTTTTACTGTCAGCTTATTTAAAACATACTCTAAGCTCAGTTTTGTTCTGTGTTTAAACAGTAGCTAACTGTTCACTGCCCTTCATTACATCCATATTACACCTCAATGCAATTGACTTTTTGGTTTTTCTGTATTCCCTGAGACATAGCGAGTTGTAACTCATGTAGCGGTCCACGTAAATGTCCCTGTAGCTAGCTCCCTCGCTGCTGTCGCCATGTTTTATGACTCGGAAAGCAGTCCTAATTACAGCGCTCTTAGGTGAGCTGTACATTGGTATTCAGAATACAATGGGAGGCAGAAGGAGCGAGGAGTCACCGGCGAGCACCTCCCTCCACTCCCCCTAAAGCAACCCCATCACAATAGAGGCATCCTCCTGAGACACAGGGCTCTAGTAAGTGTGGACTGCTATATGGAGTGCGTAGATGTAGTGACTGTCCGTCTCTCTCTGCACTGACAGCTGGATGCAGAGGCCAGTGATCTGCTAAAGGAGCTGCAGAATAAACTCAACACAGTCCTGGATGAGCTCAGCGGGGTGTTTGGCTCCAGGTGGGTACTGGTGTGACTCAAAACTCCACAAATCCTTTGTGGCCCGTCGATGCATCCATATTTTGTCCCAATGAAGGGAAATTATGCCATGAGGGTGTTTTTTTCATTGTCAGTCTCAAAATTTAATTGGCTCAAGCTTATGCTTTGTGAGCACAGCGAGTCGCGAAACATTTCAGCGTGAAGAAAAGACGCCTCTTCTCTGAAAACCTCTTTTGTTGAGCTAATGGGAACAGCGGGACTCAGAAAGCACCTACTCAAACATCGACTGCTTCAGCTGAGACAAAGATAAAGCCATAAAAAAAAAACTCTTGTTGTGTGCACAGCTTTAAACCTGTAATCAAGGACTGTGTGAAGCAGATGAACCAGGAGCTGGTCCAGATGAAAGGGCCAATTAAAGGGAGCAATCCTGCCATGGATGCAGAAACCGTCTTACGGCCTCTTATGGACCTTCTGGATAAGAAGTGAGTACCTGGTGAAGGCATGATGATAGAAACAGTCGTAGGCGTTTTATTTATCAACTTACATGTCCTCTGGCAAATTAATCTAGAGTAGTCAAAGAATAATTTTATCACATTCTTGAGCAAGACGCAATGAAGGTGGATTTACTTGTTGCTGATAACATAAAATGATGATCTCCCTTGTCAAACAATCCTGAAGCATAGCGGTATGGACTCCATTTGGCCCATAAAGGCAAGCTGTGGTCTCTGGCTCTAAGATGTTAGCAGAAGGTATCTTAAGTGCTCTATTTTCTTAAGTAAAGCCATCATTAATGCTCAGTTAGATGGAGATTCAGCAAATTTGGAGGCTAAAGACCCCCATGTACTTCATATGAAATGCCGAAATTGGTTCTCATTGATGTAGACATGTCACAAAAATTGCGTCATTTTGTTCGGAGAGAGGCATATGCCTGCCGAACTCGACACCAGCCCCGGGTCAAACTGTTTCGATGGAGCTCTGTGCAAAGTGTTGTGTGATTGGTCAGACGTTTGTTGCAAATGTGCTCTGATGGTAACATTGGTATTTTGCTTTAACCAGTTCGCTTCCAGTATCCGGTTTTTGTATCCGCAGGAGACATGGATACTTTTGAGGACTGATACTTTTGATTCTTCACTAAATAACTTATAGAATAATAAGACTGGTAAATGGTTAACAACTTCTGAATGAAAATTGTAACGTTGTTGTTGACGGGGAACGCCGTTGTCCCACAGCGGGTCTGCGCCGTTGTATAAAAGTTGCCTGCTAAAGCATCCCCAGAGCATGCGACTGCACGTCAACTGTTCAACTTCAGATGAAATATGTGGGAGCCTTTAGTCAACACCTAAATTTTATTGTTTTGCTTCTCAAACCATTCCTGCTTGGGCAGATTGCCCTAGTTAAGAGAGTCCCCAGCCACATGGTCTGAAACATTGCTTAGGTAATTGGTACATGTCTCAATAACACCCATAGCTTCCCAGTCGCCGAAAGCATCAAAGAACTTTTTCTGGCTTGCCGTCTTCCCTATCTCCTTCTAACACATTAACATATCGCTCTACCTATCAGTTGTCATAATGTGATACTTGAGTGGTGTCGATTTGTGCCGCTTGGAAGAGAAAACGTCTCCAAAAAGGGGAGACATTCTAATGACAAAGTCTATCAGTTCAACTCTTCGAGCTGTATTTACTTCTAGGGTTTTCTTAACATGCAATCTTAAAAGAAGAAAAAAGATGCCAGAGCTGAGCTTGGAGAATCATTCTCCTCCATTTTTCAAAGCAACATAGAGGCCAATGGGGTATTATGAGAAATCCTCTTAATGATATGGAAATAGAAAATCCTTCCTGCCGATTCTGAGACCCTGCTCGCACAAAGGGGCGAGATTAAAGCACAAAGCCCCAGCTTTTATTCTCAGTCACAGGTGTTTTCATTTTGTATGAATATTATACAGTAAGACATCATTACTTGAAGCCTTCAGCTGTGTTAGATCTGGTAAAGACACGTGCTGAAGGTGTTGACCTAATCCCCTTTCTTTCTGCTACTCCCCAGCTTGATGTTGTTCGCCAAGATCTGTGAGAAGACCGTGCTGAAGAGAGTCCTCAAAGAGCTCTGGAAAATAGTTCTGAACACCATCGAGAGAACAATCGTTCTGCCTCCGCTTAGTGACCAGAGCGTGAGTCGATCACCTTTTAAATCTTATTCTCACATTCACTTGTGCCTTACTTTTATTGCCATTTATCGGCAACACCGCTGGGTTTTAGAAGTTTAGCTCACTACCAAGTTTGACTTTCACATTAGCACTGTTGCTAAAATGATTATATCTGCATGGAATCCACCATTTTTGCTCGAACTCAGTAAAAATTGCAGCTACAAGTCTTGCAACAAGTCGTTCATCAACAGAATTCATATCTGTTTTAATGGTGGCGCTCATATAAACAAAGCAACCAAACCAAGTTCTGTAAACACAGACTGTAACGATAGCTTGAAGCAACATATTCAGTTAAATCCTAAATAAAATGTTTAAGTAGGACTTTTTGCTAAAAACAAACAAAGAAATTAATCTTGTTAGAATTTAACCATAATGGAGCATTAGATTTACAAACAGATATGCTTGACTTAAGAAAAAGTAAATAAATAAAAAATTTATGTATAATAATACATGTGGGTTCACTAACCATTCAAGCATATGAAAAGATTTTCCTTTCATAGCTAATAATTCCTCTTTAAGATTAAATAACATCAGTTTATGTGCTTGTTTCTTTGATTTCTGGTATTGGTTCTGATGCTTTTGTGTCACTTTTGCTTCTCAGTTTGCCATATGAAGTTACTGAATTACCAGCGCTACTTTAAAATTCAAACATTTCATTTATTGATGTAGATTTTGTGTTCCTCTCTTGCCTTTCTTAGTCTGTTCACCAAATCAGTCTCATATGACTTAATTCTTTCATGTACTCATAAAAACTTGTTTGTATGTCCAGCAACAAGGAGCTCAGATGATCTTTAGTGCTGCCAAGGACCTGGGACAGCTGTCCAAACTGAAGGTAATCTAGTAATGATCCTGTAACAGATGTTTCCATGTTTCACCATTCAGACCGTTCATAATTCAAAGCTCATGTTCGACCTCGGGTCGAATCTGCATTTAAACTGCTTATACACACATTCAACCATCATGTATCACGGATCTAACATGGATGTTGTTGCCTGGCAACATCTCACTTAATATAGATTTGGGTTTTACTGTAAAGTAACTGCAGCAAAGACACCAGAAATTCAGGATTATTATTTAGAATATTTATTATTGTTCTATATTGTAGATTATAGTAAGTTAACATGTAGTCATTAGATGTGCAGTATATACTTTACTGTACCTACTGTATGTCCGATATTTAATTTTAAAAAACTAGTATAAGTTATATATATATATATATATATATATATATATATATATATATATATATATGCATACTGTATATATATGCATACTGTATATATATATATATATATATATATATATATATATATATATATATATATATATATATATATATATATATATATATATATTCTCCCCAGGTGTGAGAGACAAAACTCTTGCATCCTGAATGTGTTTCTTTTAAATTGATATTGATTTTTCTCTAACATTTAGAGTCAGTCTCATGCAAATCTTTATGGACTGTCCGTATTCTTTGGACGCGGCTAAAATTTGACCGAGCATTGTGGCAGTGATTACTTCAGTGCTTCAGTTTCTCCGTCCTCCTAATTCATAAAACATTTATCGCATTCTGGTGGTTGTGCAGCGTAAGGAGTACCGGCACCTGGGAAATAAAGTGGTGCCAGAACTTATTTACTGCAGTCAATTCGAAGGTCAGGAAAGCTGCAATTATAATCGACGAAAACATTTTTCATGATTAAAATAGATTTTTAGCACTCCGCTGTAGGACGGCGAGGGCTGAAGTTTATCACTCAGCGGTGTAAATGATAGTTATTACCATTACGGCGGTAAGCATCTCGAAGCTGAGAGTGTATGAATGTGATGTTGTTTTCCTCCTCGCTGCTCTGCTGCCATTCCCCTCGCTTCGGTGTCCCTCCAGGAGCATGTCATCCGAGAGGACACCAGAAGTCTGACGCCTCGCCAATGTGCCGCCATGGACCTTGTGCTTCCCACAATCAAGGTAGGTTTTCTGCTGAGTTAAAAGAAAAAAAAGAAAAAAAAAGGTGGCACTGAGCGTCTGAAGATGACCTTTAAAAAGCAGTAAAGTAGATGCAAAAAAACAAAACAAAAAGGTATGCAAATGAGTCAATCAGAATTATAGATGCAAGAAGCAGTTAATGTTTTTGTAGAGCCTCAGATCCTATATGAATACATTCTAAAGGATGTAATAAAAACCTTCACAGTGACGGATCTCCACACCTTCTAATAATGGGGAAAAAAAGCAATTGCAACACTGGGTGGAAGGCAGATTGAAGGCTCAGCGCTATAGAGATAAAAAAGAAAGCTGTGGTGAAGTGCTCGCTGCATCATGAAAACTAATTGATTTTTACCGTCACCATAGAAACTACCTGCAGGTTTAGATCAGTCACGTCGGTGGGACTCTTATTTATTTTTTTCTCGCCAAATGAGAACGGCATCTCAGCTCTGGCAAATTAACGAGAACGATCTGATCACATAAACTTCTTCAGGGGCTGCGTTATGCAATATGACGCTGCATCCAGTGCAAAATAGGAAGGATTCAATTCATTGAAAAAAAAATAAAAATAAAATAAACCTGCTGTGAATATTGAAGCTTACATATGCTGTAAAACTACACATAATTTTCCTGGTATAATGAGACCAACCTCATGAAAAATCTGCAGAAAATATTATGTTTGGTGGAACAACAACAACAAAGAAACATAAACCAAGTTGCTCACACACACTTTCATTCTCTCAATGATTATGGTCACTGGCAATATTTCATCCAGACTAACCTTTAAACCTGATAAAAAAAAAATTTTTTTTAAAACTAATAGGGGGTAAAATGAATGAATGCACTCATAAAAGGCACTTTATGTGGCCCATTTAACAGCGACTCAATAATTCCTCCTTTATCCCCTTCTTTGAACTGTGACCTGAGAGTTGTTGTGGAGAAATGCTGACTCGGCTTTGAACTCCATCACCGCCAACGCTGGACGCCCGTGTGCGTCTCTTTAACGGCTATTTCAGGTCAACCAGACATTTTTTAGTTCGTTTTTTTAAAACTGTTTTAGCCCTTACATTCAACCTCTAGTTAGCTCAACCTTTTAATGCAGGTTAACCACTTTCCTCTATATCTGTGGGTGTTGATGGAATATAAGCAATTTCATTGGGTTTTAGTGTGTCACTTTGTGCTGCCCCCTAGTGGTCCAAAGTCACATAGTCGCCAATCAACAACGCCTGAATAATGTCTTGCCAGTCCTTCTCCATGGTGAATTAATAAGTTGTCTAACTGTTAGCTTAACATTTAGAGGTGTTAGTTTTATTTTATTTTAGTTTTAGTTTTTGAAGATATTTCTGCAGCAGTAAATAAAGGTTTTGGTAGTGAAGTGTTTTTTTTTATAATACATGTTATTAAAAATCTCATCGAAAATTATTTATCCCCTCCTCCGATAATTGACAAAAGAAATCTTTCACAGCAATTAAGCCCTTCTGATTATTGCTGATCAGCTTTGAGGCCGTGATCTTCAGCTTCCCTCCACAAACTGTCACGTTCAAGTCAGCGCCCCTGCTTGACAAGTCCAAAATGTGAATCGCATCACTTCCTGTCACTAGAAACAAGTTGCTTTAAAGCTGTAATTTTGGGGCCTCAACTGCATGTGAGGCCCAAATTTGTAGTTTTCAATACATTTCGTTGTATATATGGATGGATGGAGCAACTCACAGAGGTCGGGCATGAAAAGCAAAGAGTGGATGAAAAGGAGAGAAAACAGAGATGTGTTTTTTTTTTTTTGGTCTGTGTTTTTGCCAGAGGCAGGTTGGTATTTTAGGCCAGCGACTTGTCTGTCTTTAAAGCCACAGGCAGAACCATGTCAGTTCCCAGCTGGGAAAAATAACACGTATTCCAATGTGAAGCAATGCTTATCTTTAAAATGATTTTTTTTTTTTTCTGTGCCAGTGATAAAACAGCATCTTTTTGTCGTTGGTTAAAACTGCAATAGATTGCAAGGGGGGAAACTCAGCTCAGAGACGAAGGCACGATTTCTGCAGACGGACTCTGGTTCTCCTTAGAATTTACCTGCGTTGGTGTGGAGACTTTCTGAGGAAATCAAGTGAAACTTTATACCACCACCTAAAAGTAGAAAAGCCAAATTTATATGATGCAAGCAGACAAGCAAGTCGAAAAAAAAAAAAAATCTTTTGAAATTATCCAACATGCATCAGCGTAGCTTCTATTAAAACCTAAGTCATGTTTTCCCTGCACCTCTGACTCATCCTTGCACATCATATCATTTTGTAGTTAACATGTTGGTCTTAGTTTATGACTCATGGGGCCTTCATGGGTCGCCTCCTACTGTGCTGGAATAACGAGAGCTCTGATAGGACAGCAGGATAAGAGATAAAATATTTACAGACATCTTGCCTGGACGGGTGTTGCCATGTGTGATAAAGACGCAGCTCAGATGCTGGTTGCCAGGTTGACTTTATGGGTTCGTTGTTTTGTTTTTTTCCCCCTGCCCTGAGCCTGTGGTAGACGTGGGACTTCTGCTGCTTATCAGTGTCTGGGTACATAAATTCTGATTTTATTTCATTTCAGTTGAGCTCACAAAGTGAAACTCGTATACAGCGTACGCTTCTTACAGAGTTTTAAATGTCGAGTTTACTGTTCATTGTAATGATTGTAACTGTCGGCAAAGGAAAAACTCTCAAATTTGAGTTTGTCAGAAAATTTGACAAAACAAAATCACAAAATAAAAATGTCAGCCTACAGAAAAATACCTTGATTTTTCGTACACTGTAGTTACCCAACACTTGGTTGAAGCTCCTTTGGCTTGACTTATGGTCAACAGTGTGAGGAGGCATGGAGGCAATCAACTTGTGGCTCTGCTGAGGTGTTAGGGAAGCCAAAGCTGCAAACAAAAAAAAAAACAAGACAGAAACATCAGGATACTGGTGACATGGACACTGAATTATCACTGACTGTGCAAACTTCACACTGGACCTTAAAGACCTTCACTCTTTGTGACTCTGGGAACTTGATTCTCAAGGAAATGGATAAATTTACCTTCACCTGAAAACAGAACAAGAGCACCAATCCTCTGTTTTTCTCCTAATCTTTCAGGTTTCTTACCTGAAAGATTACCTGTCACCCAGGTTTCTTACCTGGGTGACAAGTAAGAAACCTAACAGCTCAGTAGAGACTTCACATCAGGAACATGGCGGTCACAGTCTGCCATGTCCAGTCTGTGTCCTGGATATATTTGTGTGTGGTGGCTCTTGAAGTATTGATTCCAGCTCCTGTAAACTATTGAATGAGGGTTTTCTTTACCATCCTGTCCTGGCTGCTATTATCTCTCTTGCTTGTGCGCCTTTATTGGCCAAGCTTTCTTCTTTTACTCATCTTTCTATTAAAGAGACAGTGTTATGTAAAATCAACGTTTTTGAGCTTTACATCAAGTTATAATGTTATTTCCTCATCAAAAACATGTCCGGAGTGTCGCCTGGATTCTTTCATGCATGTTGGAGAAATTCTTGAATTTCCCATGGCAACCATTCAGCTGTGCAAAACGCCTGGGTGGACCTAGCCCCGCCTTTGAGGATGCAGCTCCTCCTTGGAGCTTCTGCCTCACAAAGCATCCCTCCCCCACGACTTCCCCACTCGGCTCCTTCAGACTAGCAGCAGCAATTAGCAATAACCTGGTGGAACTGCACATTTGATGAGCTCATTATAGGAGCTACCTCTCAGTACAATGCTGGTTGTTAAAGGTTGTTAAAGGGTTAATAGAGGAACGATGTTGTGATGGCAAAGTGTTGGAAAAAGCAGGACTTTCTTAAAGAGACAGAGACCCAATTTCAAGGTGTTAAGTTGCAATGTCTAATTTCTTTTAAGCCGTGTTTGATTCATACAGGATTTTTATAACTGAAGATGACAGAGTTAACATGTGTACTATAAAATGATACTCTGTGGCTGGAAAACCCATAACGCTGCACCTTTAACATGGACACGGCAACACTCTTTCATCTCCATGTTTCTTTAATAGTTGACATTTGACATTAAACGTTTTTGTTTTTTCATATAATTACTTGTTCAAAGTAAAACCATAACACAGAAAGGCCCCACAGATTTGCCTCCAAGTTCGAATGTTCTCTCTCTTCCCAACTTTCTTTCCTGATAAGGTCTGACTTCATCTGTCCGCCCACTTTTCACACGTAGGAGTGGGGACATGGTTTCAAAAGAGAGCAAAGCTTTGTTTATCCCCGGCCACCACGCTTATCAGCACAGAAAGCACTTCAGCCATCCAGGCAGCAGCTTCAGATTCAAATACTTAGTAATTAGCTAGCGAAGTTGCTATTAATGTTTTTTGTGTGTGTGGGCGTGGGCGGGTGTGTGTGCTTCTTGAGTTTAAAAATGCACATTGTCCATATAATCCTGTCTTATTTATCGGCCATTTGCAACTTGCTGCTGTGCAAAACTGCTGAAGAGGTTTTCTTCTTGAAGTTATTTTGAAGAAATCCTACGTTCTCTTTGAAGAGCCCAGGGTAATGGGCGTCTCTCATCTTTTCTTGCAGCAATACTTCCATGCTGGTGGGAATGGACTGAAGAAAACCTTCCTTGAAAAGAGCCCTGACATGAAATCGCTCAAATATGCTCTCAGCCTTTACACTCAACCTACAGATGCCTTGATCAAAAAGTATATATGCACCCAAAACTCTCAAGGTAAGGATTCGGACAATGTATTTTGATAAAACCCCCCTATGCTATAAGTTTGTTTGTATAGCACTTTTCAGGAACAAGGCAGTTAAAAGAAAAAAAAACAAACACAATACGGTAACCACTTATGAAACGGCAATAAACATTACATTTTTGTCAAATGCCATCATCAAGATTTTCAAGTGGGTTTTTAGCCTTAAGTTACATCAGTGTTTCGGTTGTTTTGTAGTTTTCTGGAAGTTTGTTCCAGGTTTGTGATGCATAGAAGCTGAATGCATGTTACATGTCAACATGTTCCACATTCAATATATCTGTATTGGTCTGATTACGTTGCGCTTGAGACGATATTTATTGCGATTTATCTCTAAATCACGTGTCAAACTCAAGTCACATGGGCCAAATCCAGGCCGACGAAGCTTTTTACGTGGCCCTCTAGATTCTAGACTAAACACTGAGTGTGCTTGAATATTATGCTTTCAGTCAAATCAATGCAGTCTTTAATCTGCTTCCTGCCAAATTATATCAATCAGTCCCTCCAGTTTCTTGAGAATTATCTTGGAAATTCGCGCCAAAATCAACAAACCCCCACACTTCTTTTGGCGCTAATGCATAATTGGGAGTTTATTGCAGATTTTTCTCAAAAATGGTCAAAAACTGTTTTACTTGTACTAAACAGCTGCCTCAGCCTTAAATAATATCAGATTATAGTCCGTGATCTTTATAAAAAGTTTGCATTTTACAAATGTTTGCAAATATTTCCAAATTAGCACCACGAACACTTTGATTTTTACTGCAAAAAAAAATCACAAAAAGAATCAGAAAATGTTCAATAATATTATTTAATTTTAAGGATTCGTTGATATTTTAGCAGTTTTATGAAAGTTTTTTTCTTTTTTTCTTTCCCCAGTACATTCTGGCCCTACTGGCCCTTTGAGACCATTCGTGATCTCGATTTGGCCCGAAACGAAAATGAGTTTGACACCCCTGCTCCAAATAAACTAAATTAAATGGAAGTTTTGGAACATGCCCGGCTTCCGTGCTGCATTGTGTTCAAAACCTGTGGTTAGGTTCAGGCGCCAGGGGAGCTATTATAAAAATAAATAAATAATAATAATAATTAAAAAAAACATGGTGGAAGTAGCAGAATGAATGTGAAAACAGAAGACAGATTGTGATGTGTAGATGATACTTTCATTTAGCGCCTGATAGTAAACATCCATATTGAGCGTGTGAACTGGCTCAGTGAGAGAATATTTTGTCGTCGCTGTTATTCACCGTGTCTCTCCAACGTCTGAGTGAGAACGGCAACCACCTCTCCTCCATTTGTTTTTAGTTAAAGCGCCGCTGTTTGAAATTGATTGCTGCAAGTCCAGTCGATCCCTTCGGTCTCAGCTGTAGTTACATCGTAGCTTTCGCATCATCGTTGGGCATTTGTTTTCATCCCTTCCCGTCTTCTTATCATCCATCTGTTCCATTGTGAAGAGTTATTTGCGCTCCGTTAGCCTCAGATATTTAATTCCATTCTGTTTTCCGTGTTGTTTTTTTTTCTTTTTATATTAATTTTCGAAGCGCTGCTTTTTGACAAATGCGTTAATGTAAATCTTAAAATCCCCTGTGCTTCGGTTTTCTCCTTCTCATCATTGACCTCATTTATTATTGCCTCATTTTTTCTGCTTTTACATGCTTCCCCCTCCTCATCCCCCCCTCCCCAACACCCCTGCTATAACTCTGCATAACAAGACAGAAATCCCCTCAGGTGTCCAAATAGCCCCACTAGGGACTTGCGACCCAGTGGGGCATCGAAGCTCATAGCTCCTGCTTGAGCTCAGTGTGCTTAGCCTTGCAGAACACTCTACATGCAGGCAGTGAGGAAGCAGAAAGGCTGCGGGAAGAGGCTTGTCTGCCAGCCAGGCAGCCAGCAGGCCAACCAGCCACGCTGCTTTCCCCTGACTGGCAGATGGGGCCGGGTTTGTGCGGCTTTTTCGCCGTGTGCTATTTTGAGATTGCTCCGTGTTACTCCTCTCCCCTCCCCCCCGCCGCCTCGCCCGTCTCTCATCCCATTTCGACCCCGTCGCAGGTTTCTCGCCGCGCTGTCACTCTTTATCTGCGGCGTTCCGGTAAAGATGTCCGCAGGTAGTGAGGTGTGCTCGACGGGGCTTTACGGCGGCGGCGGCGGCTTGTTTTGCGACGCCGTTTTCATTAATCGGCCGCCCCTGTGCTCCGATGGCGACGGCAGATTGTTTCTGGTTTGGTTCTGTCAAAGTCGCTCTCACGGTGTCACAGTCTCCATGAATTAGGACGTCATGAAAAGACCATCTCGTTCAGAAACTCATTTTTGAAATGAAACACCTCATATTTTTACTACCCCCACGCATTGAGTGCTTATATAGGCTGAGATTTTTGTTTCAAAATCTTATGTTTTCTAAGGAACTGAATTAGTTTTTTTTAATTAGAGGTAAACAATCTATATAGATTTGTAATGAATCTATAGTCATAAGTTTAATATATTTTTAATTGAATTAATAAAACGAAATCATCAGTGAAATTGAGAATTTAATGAGGTGAAGTTTAACAGCCACTTCAAAGCCTCAGTGGGACATAAATACTTTAATTTGCAGTCATCCCACTTGAACGGTGTGCAGCTAAAAGTCCAAACGTTAATAACTTGTGAATATGGAGAGGGAATAATATTTGTGCAAAAAAATAACAGATCTAATCAACATCTCATCTTCACTTATCTTTTTTTTTTTTTCTATTACCACGTTTTCTCAGTTAAACTCCTGACCCGGCTCACTGTTGTATCGTAACTACCTTTGCTTTTTTTAACATTAATCCCACTCCGTCTGCTTATTTATTAAATTGTCTGTTATTTTGTCAAACAATACATGTACAGTAACTACACATTTTAACCAAAATGTGTAGTTACAGGAGTTGCTTGTTTTTTTCTCACCCATCTTGGTGGAAACAATAAGACAGGTGAAATGGGCAGAGCTCCCCCAAATTACACAGAAATTCTTTGTGATTGTCCGTCCCTCTTTGAACGAACCATAACTAAGGCGTGACCGGGTGTGTTGTGCTGCCTGAATAGATGTTTCCTCCTTGAGGTTGGTGCTTAGGTTCTTTCTCCACTGGTTGGTTTCACTTCCTGGTTCATCGCCTTCATGCTGTTGTAAAAAAAACAATTGGTAACACTTTATTTGTAAGGGTGTGCGCAAGACTTGCGTGACACTGTCATGAACGTGACATGGCAACAATCATGAACATGAAGGAGTCTTCATGAATGTTTACAACCGTTGTCATGAAGTCATTTGGTAAATAATGATGCTTTTAATGTAAAGTTGCATTAAAACTTGCATTAAAAGTCTATTAAAATTAGAAGTGTCATTATTTGCCGAATGACTCTTCATGGCGTTTGTAAACATTAATGAAGACTCCTTCGTCTTCATGACAGGTGTGAAGTCATGTTTAACTTATTTACCAAAATTTTAAAAATTGTTGAACTTTTTCACCTTTTTTTTCCGCATCGCAGTATTAAACATTGATATCAATAGTTAGCTTGACTTAGCTCAAGCTGAGTCCAACTGAATCGAGTGTCTGTTGAAATGCCCTTTATAACAGATGGATATCTTTTTATCTAAACTTTTCCGTTGTGGTTGTTAGTCTAATGTTGTCCCGCCTCTTTCCCATTCCCAACACTGGTTTTCTTCTCGGTTGCTCTGTTTGTAGCGGCAGCCATTTTGTCATCAAAGGACCTGTAGAAGAAAATATCCATCGTAAAAGCATGATGCTGCCACCACTATTCTTCATGGTGGAGATGTTTTGCATTTAGGTGAAGCAAATGTAACTTTTTTAATGAAGTTAAATGTCGTTGTTTAGACTGAGCACATTAGCTCTTTTTAACATTGGTCAAAATTCTTATAAAAAGAACATCAAAATTTTTTCTGTAAGTGGGCCTCGAATAACAAAGTGCTTATAGTTTGATTTTTCAACATTTATTTTGTACAACTACTTTTGTTCTTTAAACAGTTTTATGCTTTCTTCCTTCTAAAACTTTAAATGATGTATATATTTTCCTTCTCTACAGCTTAATAAAAATAAATAAATAAATAAAAAAAACCTTCATTAATTATCTCCTTTGCCAAAGAAAAGTGCTTTTTTTTCTGGTTCCATTAAGTGTTTTTAGGAGTGTTTTAGGGCAAAATAAAAGTAACTCACCCTGGTACTTGAGGGGATGGCAATGCTGCGGTAGATTTGCAGAAGTGAGATAATCTCTCCATTTCTGTGTGATTGATGAAGCCGTGGTAAAATGAGGAGATAAAAGCCAGTTTTGTGTTGCATTTCTTCCCAACTTCATTCCTTATTTATCAGGACTAAAATACAAACAGCCTAATTCTGTTGACTGATGGGCAGGACTTGTGGGCCCCATAGGTTTCTCCTCACAAGTTATTAGGGGTAAAACGAGGCTGAATGCAAATAAATCCCACCGTTTTCAGAGTAATTTTGAAAAAACAATGACTTTCCTTCCTTTTCAAATGACGTTCTACTTTGTATTTATCTGTTGCATAAACCTGCTATAAAATCCATTGAAGTGTGCCGCTGAAACGTAACAAAATCTGAAAGTAGCTCCAAAGAAAACAACGTTTTTATGCAGCACCGTACATTAAAGATCATTTATATTCCTTTTCATCTTCACGTGGGATATTATATTTATTTAGTTTACCTCGTCTTTTCCATCTGCTGTTCCAGTCCTTTTCAAAACAAACACATTACGGTTCAGTTCTGTTTTTATTTTTTTTTCTCTCTGTTTTGGTTTTGCCTGAAGTCAAAGCCTGGCAGTGTTTGCTTTTCTTTTGCGATTGGTGTATAATCTAGTCCATCCTTCACGTTATAATCTTTCTGCTTCGACGTGGTGAGGTGTTTATACGCAGCTCTCAGGAGGTATTTCTGGATATCTCATTTATATATATTTCTAAAATAATGTTAGAAAAAAAAAAAGCTTCACCCACAGGTTTAGATTGTTTGCTGGCGTCTCCTCTCCGTCTTTCTGCTCTTCCTGGCATCCTTCCCCGCCGTTCCACTCCGGTTTTCTTCATGCCTCCCTCCAATGTTCCCGTTGCTGTTTTTGGTGTGTCTCCAGGTCAGTCATCCAACGGATCCGTGGGGGAGGTGTCAATGCAAGTGACTCTCATCTCTCACCCTGGCACAGGAGAACACAAAATCAGCGCTAAGGGTAAGCTTCCCTCCCACGCTCGGGGCCCGCCGAGTCAAAAGTGTTCTCTGCAGATTCAGCTCCTAACGGGAGCGTCTCTGCTGGAAACTGTCCCTTCAGACAGAAACCGAAGGTGAAAAACACTCCAGGTTGAAGTAATCGCGCTGAAGACTGTAAGTGTTTCAGACATCGGCCTGGTAGCTTGCATTAAACTCAACCTTATTTATAAGAGTGTCTGTTTTGTCACAAAGCTAGGACGGCAGTGTTTATTTGAAACATTTGAACAACTGTTGGGTTTACTGCAATTAAATGGAGATGGCTCCAATCATGACGTGACGTCTTCTGCCATACCGGTGTCTCATCAGTTTAACAATTTGATATTTTGACGGATCTCGTCGGAATGTAGTCTGAAGCATGATAATAAATGTTTACGCACTCAACCAAGATGATGAATACGGCGGACAATTTACTTGTTCATTTTTTGCCTGTTGATGCTCGATTTTATCTCCAACTGAGCTTCATTTACCGCAGTTACAAGTCCGCTATCTTCAAATCCAACAGGTTCTTTAAGACAGATTCTAAAATGTGTGATCTAATGAATATTTCTTCATATTTTTAACCCTCCTGTTATGTTCGTCTCTAGGGTACAGCAAAACTGTTCGTGGGTCAATTTGACCCGGGGAGTGTTTAATCATGCAATACTGTCAGAAACCAAAAAATTCCTCCAAAACATTTTTGTATCTGATTATTAACTCCAATACTAACCATTTCAATCAATATTTGTGCAATTATGTTTTTTTTATTTCTCCGAAATTTAAGGATCAATGACGACAACCTACTCATTTACTCATTTGGACATAAAAAATGGAATTTACATTTTTAATGTCCACTGAAAAAAAACCTACAAACAAAAAAACTATAATTTCTTTGAAATTGATCTTTGGTAAATTTTTTTATATTACACTTAATTTTTTTTTTTTCAATGGGTGATCTTTATAATTGAATTTGAGACAACAACAAAAAAATCCAACTTTGACTCTTCTTTTCTCAGCAATTGCTCCCTCCCTATTATGGTACATTCACTTATTGGAAAAATATCCAATTTTTAAATTCACCACTCTGCGTTTTTTGTTGTTGGTGTTTCTACAATTGTTTCTTCATTTCAGTGGTTGGCGTAAACAAGCTCATGTGGCAGACCAACGCCATGTTCCGGCCATTCGTGGAGGTCAACGCCATTGGTCCACACCTGGCTGACAAGAAGCGCAAATTTAGCACCAAGACCAAGAACAACAACTGGTCGCCAAAGTACAATGAAACATTCCAGTAGTGAGTATCAAGCTCTGTTTGGGTTTCACAAAACATGGCTTGTAAGGGTTTGTCCTTTGGGGTTTTTTTTTGTCTAAATATGATGCAGCTGTAAGTCAAACAATTGAGGAGTTCTTTGCACGGTTTCCACCTGTCCCTTTATTACCTCACTGAGAGGTTTAACGAGTATCTTAATTATTTAGAAGTCCCTAATGTATTTCTGCTTTAAACAACAGCAACAAAATTTAAGTACCGGCTATTTGAAGAGGACTGCAGTCTTCAAATACAGCCTGCAAAGCGAAAAGCCGAGCCAGCTGACGTTAAACCGCGATTCAAAAAGCCAGAATTTACTGCATGTCACTAACTGGCAAAAAAAAAAAAAAAAAGCCCATAAACAACAACCAAATCTTGCCATGGTATTGTTGACAATGTTTAAAGAAATTTAGACTAGACGTCTACAGCACATACCGAAAATCCTCAAATTACTTGTAAGTCTGGAGACTAGAAAGGCTAATCTCTTTCTGTTTCATGCTCTTTTCATCATTTTAGCTCAGTGCACCCAGTAATGTCATGTTGAAATATGGCTGTGCCATTGGTGATGAATAACCTTCTCATTCAGTTAGGGCTGTTGTCAACTTATATTTTAGTAATCGAGTAATCTATTGACTATTCTTATGATTAATCTAGTAATTGGGTAAAAAAAAGATAGAATAAAACGTTGGTAAATCTAACATAACAGCAGTGTTGCTATCGCATATCAACATGGGTCCAATTTTTCACATTTGAGCTTCTCTAACAATAACTTTTCTGTAGTTTAGAAAGTTAACCTGTAACAATAATGGCTCACTTTCTAAGTTAACCTGAAGAAAAGTTATACGAAAATCTGAAATTGTATTAAATTTAATAGTAAAGAGGCATGCTCACAAATACTCTTATAAAAAATGTCTACAGTCCAGCTTTTCATTTGTGTATTCATCTTCAGTGAGTTTAATAGATGAACTCTCACCTTGCCCAGACATTTATAGCTTTTGTGTTCATGTTAGCGACGGGATTTGTCCCCTTCGTTCGTCACACACAGAAACATCTACCAGCCATGTACCGCCACAATGAGCTCCGCCACCCATCTGTTGAGACCGGGATGATATAAAATAAATTTTCTGATTCGTCCGTAAAGCTACACTTAGGTTAACTATCTAATGTGCAGCCACCCGCAGTGTTCAGTCTATCCGCTCACCTGTATAAATACACCTGCAGCGCTTTTCCCCGCCGTTCTCTCTGAACCGGCACCAGGCAGCAGCTCCGGGAGGGAAAAAGTTGCCATACTCCAGGCATCGTGCCAGTCATTTTAAGGATGCTTATTGGTTCCCCGAAAAACGGCAACGACACTTCATTACTCTTACTCGAGTCATTTCTTTGGACGGCTTGTTTTTACTTTTTTTTTTGTTTTGATAGTCTTGATTTTGAAATATGAAGTCTGTATGCAGTCTTAAAACTGAATGATGATGTACAAATCCTGTCAGTTACTTTAGCCCAATAATCTTTCCCAAATTTAAGACCCAATTCCTGCTCCCGTTTGGAAGCAATGTTTATTCTTTTCTTTTTCTTTTACTTCTACTTGAGTAGATGTTATGTTGGAAGTGGTGCTACTCTTAATTTTTGGGCACTTTACCCGACACTCTGACTGAACCCCTCTATGATCTGCTCATCTCTCTCAGTATTCTGAGTAACGAACACGGTCCAGAGGTCTACGAGCTCCACGTCTCGGTGAAGGATTACTGCTTTGCCCGCGAGGACCGCATCATCGGCATGACGGTCATCCCGCTCCGGGAGCTGGCGGAGAAGGGCAGCTGCTCGGCCTGCTACCCGCTGGTAAAGAGCATCACCATGGACGAAACGGGCCTCACCATCATGAGGATACTCTCTCAAAGGACCAACGACGAGGTGGCCAAAGAGTTTGTGCGTCTCAAGACGGACACCCGATCAGCGGAGGAAGTGTCATAGTCCGAAGTAAACTGGGCAAAAAAAACAAAAAAACAACCCGAAAAACAAAAAAAAATTGCGGTATTAAGAGTCGTGTCGTCTTCAGATCGGATAGATGCAGGGGGGGGGGGGGCGTAGAGAGAGCATGGCCGCGCGCCCCGTTGTTTGGGATAGACGCCGGATGCGGCATCAGAACGAGTTCGTCCAAAGAGAAGCGGGCCCAAACGTGGCGAAGCAGCGAGAGCGAGAGTCGTGTTCGTTTGTTTTTTGTGCATGTGCGTAAAAACATCTGTTGGAATGTTCATTTTAAAACTAAAAGTATGTACAAGTGTTTACTTACCGTATGCTCACTATTAAGTACTATATTCTACGAGTTATTGTAATGAGACATGGATACCTTTTGTACAACATTTAGTCTTTTTGAGCAGAGATTTGTTCCAATAAAGTGCCAAACCAGTGAAAAAAAAACAAAACAAAAAAACCCCAACAAAATTAACATATATGAATTATGGTGAAGTTAGTATGTCTGAAATTTGCTCGGTTATTTTGTCCGGTGTAAGTAATTTTCTGACCGTGTGGCGTTTTGATTGTTGCAGACATCTTGATTTCGCACCCTTGGTTTGAATTTACTTTTTCTTTTCTTTTTTTTTCCGGCTTCCTGTTTTTCCACTCTGCACTGTTGTGCATGTCTTCTTTCTCAATCATGTCTTTCCCATGATTCCACAGTGACCGCCGAGCAGGGTCCTGTCCCTCGCCTTTCAAAACTGTTTGTATTTTACGTCGACCTGAAGTCAGATTGTGTGTGTGTTTTTTTGTTTGTTTGTTTGGTTGTTGTTTTTTTTTAAATGGCGATGACTGCTATGTAAACCCTCGTAGATGTTTGTAATTTTATAACCGTGACAACGTTGGCGAGAGCCTCCAGTGCTAACAGTCTTAGCATAAAAGAGTGGAATTTCTCTCTTTTTTTTAGCATTTTGTTTTGTTTGTCCAAGTTATTTTTTCGCGTCCAGCCTTCCTGAACGACCACTGTGAACATGAGCTTTGGAAGGCAAGCTTAACACGACATTGCTTACACTTTGTTATTGTTTCGTATTTTTCTCCAACAACTTTGTTCCTGATAAACTGCCAAAGTTATATTAAATATTTGTACCAGAGCAATTCATTACATGTATGAAGGCATATATGTAACATGTGATCTATTTTTTTTTCCCATGGCTTGATATTTGATTGTTGATAGGGTGGTACTAAGATTTTTTGTTTGTTTGTTTTTTATTTCCTGTGAAGCTGTTTAAAACTATAAAAGTTGCACATGTAATTTTACACATTGGTTATTTCGACTTTAAACATTGGAATTATTTTTCTTCATAAAGGAAAGAGTCTAACATTTGGTAAATATGCAACATTCCTATGTATTGCACTGATGGCAAATTGTATGTCATGTAAATATATTTAGTGAGATATTGTAAAAAAAAAAAAAAAAAAAAGGAAAAAGTCTACTTTTCTTCTATGTGCATAAAGTTTGTGCGAAAGTGTTATAACCTTCGGGTCATTTTGAATAGTGTTCCAATCTTTCGAGCCAAAAGTATACAAATTATGAATATTTGGCAAATAGGGGCAGTGCGCCATAAAACCGCAGTTAGATCTCAGTTATGAAAAATCCCTTGTTTTTAATTGCATTGGTTTTCCTCGAAAAATTACATCTGCACTACAGTGCCTTGAAAAACCACTTGAACTTTTTCCCATTTTGTCAAGTCACATTCACAGACTTCAATAAATGGCAGGAGTGTAACGGTACACACACCCACACACACACACGCCCACAAAAATCCCGCTTCGGTACATGTTCAGGTTTTAAAGTCATGGTTTTGTATATTTTGAGTACGCTGGTGGCAAAAAAATATGGGTAGGAATACTTCTATTCCTACTTATAGAAATATAAGCTATTGCTGATTCTTTTTCTCTCAGCAGTAAAACAAAGAATATTTTTTTCATTTCTGAAATAATTTTTCAGTGAATAAAGTAAAATTCAGTCAAAGTCATCGCCTGGCTATATAAATAATATAATAAAACCAGTTGAAAACGGTCGTGTGACCATATTTGAGAATAAAACATGGCTCGGTCACGTCAGAGATGTTTTGATATCTTGATAAGTGACCCAGCTAAACCTGGAATCAGCAACATGCAGCTGTTGATAGTAACAGAAATTACTCCAACCTGCATTTAATGCGATCCGATTGGATACTACAGGCAGCCATTTTGAAGTCAGTTGATTTGTCTCCAGTTATTGGGTTTATGTTCTGCTTCACCTTGTTTCGGATGACTAAGGTAAATAAGTGCAGAGTGAGCTACATACCCTGTTGCTGTTGAAAGTTGCGTTTGCGGAGTTTTGGTTTGGTTCATCTTTGATTTATCACTGTAACTTGAGAAATCTTATTGTAACAAAGTTTAGTGATAGCTGGGAGTCTTCTCTGTTTGGTCACTTTTACCGTCCAAACGTCCTTAAGAGTTTGGAACCCATGAGTTTTTTACTCTACGCTTTTACATGTTTTGGTGTGGGCGTGGCTGCGTGTGTGTGTGGTTTCCGGAACTGACGGTCTGACGGGACAATCCCCAATCAGAGGGTAAACGTGAACTGTAGTACACTGCGTTGCGCACATAAACATTGTGCATGTGTTCATCTTTTAGGTCTGAATATGTGCACCGTTACACCCCTAATAAATTATTTTAGTGAAATAAAATTCTGAATTTTTTATTTTTTTTTTGGCATTTGCATTCAGCCGCCTTAAATCTCAAACCCCTAAAAATAAAATTAAGGGAAACCAAATGCTAAAAGTTGTGTATACATTTACTGAAGGACCAGACTTTTAAATAATATCCCAAGTTGGGAACATTTCACCACCAGAGCGTATGAGGGCCACGGTAGATGGAAAGAGAAATTAGTAAATTTCTTCACAAAAAACATTTTCTAGAAAAGATTTTCTGAGTTTGAAAAGTCAAAAGTATTCTAGAAAAAAACATGAAACTTAGAAAATTTCCAAAGGTCACAAATCTCCAAGATTATATCTAAAAAATCTCTGCGATTTATCTAAGAAATCTTTGACTTATCAGCAAGATATAAAGGATTATTTTAAGTCAGTAATTCCTTAATACTGATGAAAAAGTACTTGTTCCACTGGCATACTATTTCACTTACATGTATTATTAGTAAACTAAGCTGCCAGTGGAACTGGAACATTTTTCATCAACATTAAGGAATTATTCACTAACAATCTTTTATCTTGCTGAAAAGTTACTTGTAAGTTAATTTTGTCTTATTTCAAGTGTACTAAGATATTTGGACTAGAAACTAGACCAAAATACTTGGTAAGATTTTGTGTTTTTGCTGTCTAAGGTAGAAACTATAGTCAAATGCAAGAAAGACCATTAAACTCCAGACATAACTTTAATAGATATGGCACTTATAATTTGACTGAGCTTCAGTTATTTCAAAACCTAGTAGACACATACTGTACCTCGTAGCATGCATGCAGTTGTAATTGCCAGTACAACTTCACTCAGGGCGCCCGAATACAAAGTCACACTTTAGATTCTTCTTGTAAGACAAGTTTAAGACATATAATCTTTTCCTTCCGCTTCTCAATGATGTGTTACTTTGTGTCGGTCAATCTCTCGACGTCTTAGCAAAATTAAACGTTGCCGTTTTCACAGGACCAATGTGAGAAAGTTGAAGGCGCATTATTGCTTTTTTCAAGCCACTGTATATATATATCAAGTCATAATGTTGCTCCGCACAGCCTGGCCCTCCTCCTTTTGGCTCCATAACCTCCTTCATTTCCTTTTATCACTTATAATAGCTTTAAAATACTCCAGCACGGATTGGTAATAGTTCATGCGAGGCTTAAATTGCTCTTTAATGTTTGCTCCTCAGAGTGTCGCGGCAGAGCTCCTTGTTTTCACCTCTCCAGCAGCAGCAGCAGCAGTGAACGTTTGATCGAAGCGGTTGCAAGCGTGATACGGCGAAGTGTCGGCGCTCCGCTTTTAAACGCTGGAAATGTTGTCTCAAAGCAAAAAACAAACAAAAGATCTCCAAATGCTCATGCAAGAGGTTGTTGTTGATTAAAAAAAAAAAAAACCCTTTCAGCTGTTTTTCTAGCTTTGGATTTATCTGTCAAAAAGATGGTGTAGGTGTTTTATGTGGACAATATGGCTCACAGCCCAGGTTGGCAAAGCATTGGGGGGGCGGTCTGAGCACTAGGGAGTTTTTCTTTGAAAATGCTAATACTCAGTTGTACTCCAAACATGTTTTCTATTGCTTTTCAGATGGGGGATGTGGCGTCACACGCAAATGTCTCTCACCATGAGTCGCTGATCTGATTTGCAGCATCTGATGCTGCACTTCAGTAGAGGATAATTTGTTGGGGTTTTTTTATTGCTCATTTGTAGAAAATGGCAAACAGTCTAAACTGAACTCTCCCCGTTTATTTGGAATGGTGACCAAGTCCGATTCTTATTGGGTCGCAGGAAAAAGCAGCTCGCTCTCCAAAGATGTTTTCTGTTTTTTTTCTTGTGGTTCAGTTCTTGGAAAATGCCTGGAAAATGTCTCCGTCTTTAAAAGCGAGTCGGCTTTTCATGTCACACTGATACCGCTTTTTTTTTTTTTTTTTCCCATTTTTTGTCACTGAAACCTCAAATTGTCACAGGTGCCTGAAAACGTGATGGGAGCATTCCTGCAGGGAGAGAGGCATATCTGTCTGAAATTTAGCAGAAATCTCACTTAAGAAAAGATCTCGCAATGAAAGTTGGATTGTAGTTGCAGGAAGACAACAGTGCAGTGGGATGTGAGTGAGAGCTAAAGTGAGAAAGTGGAGTTAGAGAACCGAAACAATAGTGAAAATGTGAGGAATATGTATATTCTAGACAAGTCTGAAAACCACAGAGGGAGCGATTTTGACTAACTGAAGTCGTTTTGTGGAAAGGCCAAGGCTTTGTGCTTTTCTTTTTGTTGTCCTTTGTCTTCCCTTTTTTTTTAAAATCATGCCGCGTGAGATGAATGTTTCCTTGTTCCGTCATGCTCTACTTACTGTCAGCATTTCCATCCTCACCCTCACGAAGAAATGAACATCTGTGGGCGGAGATAATCCCACCATAATTTGTCACCTTTTTTTTTTTCTTCTTTTTTTAAAAAAACAAGCACCATCTGTGGCACTGTGGCTTCTGCACTTGACACAACACGATACTCTAGGGAATTTGCGTGTCAATCAAATGAAGGGGCTGCCCGTCAAACGTTGGCAGTTTTCACCGCAGGCTGTCTAATAGTTTAAAGCTCCTGCAACCAATACGCAAGACAGTCAGATAAAGTAAGTCCAACTGACAGTGAAGCTTCCCCCTTTCCTTTTTAGTCTGACTTCAGGTCTAGGAAGGCGTGTGATTCAAACAAAAGGAGATGTTTTATGAATGCGAAAGAAAAAGGAAAAGCAAGATCTGGAACAGATTAACGAAATAATGATGCTGTTGGATCTGTCGTCTGTGTCGGCTTATCCTTGCAGTTTTGGTGGTGGCGTAGCTAAACGCAACACATTTGTACGTCATTTTATCTCATGAGACAGACACATTTCATTCGAATCAATTTGTTTACATACTTTGGTCCAAAGTGGACCTGCTAGGATAAGCGGGCATGGACAACGGATGTAAAGAACACCTTATAATAATAAAATATAATGAAATGCTAATAACTTCAATAATAGTAAAAGACATACAGAACTGTAAAAATATTAACAGAGAAAAACAATGCAGGAAACAGACAGTAGCAGTCGTTTTTGTCTTCTGTATTTTGGATCCAAGCATGATCTGGGACTAAATTAAGATGGAAAGTCAGGTTTCCGTCGCTTCTTCCTCGTCGGCCATGTTTCTTTACGCTGGTCTCGCGTTTGATTTTGAGAGGTTTCCGCCGGATGTCTCGTCCCGACGCCTGAATGCCTGCGAGTGAAAACTGTCCATGTAGTTGTACAACACACACTGTAGGACCAAACCCGTTTATACTGGCGTCTGTTTTCTTTGATAGTCAAACGATAATTTTAAAATCTTGCCGTGCGAACCGGGCGCAGGGAGGCATACCTGTCAGGTTTTGGACTTTAGAATACAGGAAATGTCGCCGTCCGGTGCTACTGTCAAAACGAGGAGAGGGAGGCGGAGACTAACATGAGCGCTACCTACTATACTAAGAGAGTATAAACCATAAGGAGAAAGACTAACGTGAGAGTGGGGGGGATATTTTATATTTAAGGGGAAATAATAATATGGGAGCATGGCAGGAAAGGGGGTTGGGGGTAAAAAACAGTAGTTTCCCGGCCAAAACGTGAGACTTAGCAGGTATGTAAAGAGGCTGAGCTAACTTTGATTTTACAGACACACCGTGACAGTGGAAAATATCGTGTGTATTTAAACAAGAAGACTACGATGATGAAGCGGTACATTCAGAAGTAGTTGATCGTATTGTACTGTGCCAACTGGAGAGTGAACGACCTCAGGAAACCCAGTGAGTTACGTTGAGTGGTAGAATTTGCAGCAATTGGAAATCCTGAGCAAAAAACCTAGCGACACCTTTTTAAAGACCACATTTGCACCAGAAGATTTTATTAAAAGCCTTTTTTAAAGTTTTCATCCTATGTCCTCCCAAAAAATAGGGAAAGCTCCCTTACACCTGACACCGTTGTATGTTGTCATCGGTGACATCGTTTTCTTTTCTTGCCATTCAACAAAGAGACAGGTTGGGGGAAAAGAGAATCATGTTGTCTCTGAAACCAAATTTATAATAGAAAGGAAACACTCCCCTCTCACCTCAGTCTTTCCACAAGGCAGATGATATGAAAACACTCACCTGACTCATTTCCCCCAGTAAGGCTGCCAAGATGCAAAATGACACTGACCCATACAACCTTGACCTCTCATTTGCATTCTGTCAGCTCTGCTGGGAATTTTTTTTATTTATTTATTTTTTGTCATTATCTGCAGCATGATGCAGAGGACAAGCTGATAGGGTGGAAAACAAACAAACAAAAAAATATACATAACAATCTTTCAGGATCTGTTTATTTCAGGTTTTGTTTTTAGATCAAATCCCTTATAATGAAGCCTGAACTTCCAGGAGCCATTTAAGTGAGGAGAGACAAAAACAACAGCGAAGATCAACAAGAGAAGGCAAGTCGGGTTGGTGGGTGGGTGTGTGTGTGTGTGTGTGTAGAAGGGATGGGAGGAGGAGGGCGGGGGGGCACAGGAACATGTCCATCTGTGTGATGATGCGACGCTGCCAGCTGTTATGTATGAGGAACAGCTTGACAGCCGTGAAGCCTCCAACTTGGACTTCTCTGTGTCCTTCAAAGCAGAGAACTGGTTATTCGTCAGAGGAAGATTGATGGAGCTCTCCTTGGAGAAGGATCATTCTCTTCTTGCATGGATTTTATTTCAAACCAGACAGAAAGTCCAAATTGGAAGGCCTTTTAGCTTTTGGGCACAGACAGACCCGGGTGACTCATGTAGGTTCATTGGAAATAACTTCATATGACTTTTTGCAACCTGCGGCAGACTGGCGACCTGTCCAGGGTGAACCCGCCTCTCGCCCGGAACATTAGCTGGAGATGGACACCAGCACCTCCTGACCCCACCAGGGGACAAGGGTGTAAGAAGAGGGATGGACTTTTCGCAACAGTCAGAGGGGCAGCGCTAATGTTGATTTATTTCTTATGGTATATATTTTTTAAACACATTTTAACTCAGCAGTGTCATAAATTGTGTTTCCATCACCGAGCTCTTTTATGCACATGAAGTTGATGAAAAGGAGAAAGTCTGAAACGACTCCCTCGAAGGCTTTTTTTCGAAGAAGAGTTGACGCGCTGAAGGGGAGATGGGAACACATTTACTGTATAAATTCGGACGCATCAAACCTTCGCCTCACATGACGGGCTAGCTGATTCCGCTGTCGACGTTTGCATTTCTTTCTCTGCGTCTCCGTACGACATCTATCATCGCCGGTAGTTTACATGGTAATTGTCCATTACAGAACAATTACAACTTATCTGATAGCAACACATTTCTAAAAAAACCTCTCACCATTTTCCTGATATGTGTGGTCCATGCCTGTTTGCAATCTCTACTTCCAGTTTCCTACAGCCATAGGTAGCATCAACATCTGATGAAGTTAAGCTTTGATTTACTCCAAGCCAGTGTGTGGAAACACACTTAACTCATAGTTTCTCCCTCTCACAGCCCCATTTTTGCAACATTTCAAATGTTCACTTTACATTTAATACGTTTCTTTCAACCATATTCACACACCATGCACTTTTTCACTTTTTCTTTTGCTTGGAACCTCAAACCTCAGCGTATTTTAATGGAGTTTTAACCTGTCTAAGCACTTTAACCGTAGTGCTTAGACAGAAAAATCATGGAAATTCGTCACAGATGAAAAGTTAAACAGTGCAACACGCATATGTGTCTGTTGCCATTTGATACCTTTAAATAAATCCAGTGAAATCTGTTGCCTTTGAGTATCACCTTAGAAACAAACAAGATGGCTTCCTGGTAACTCTAGAAAGCATTGACTGAATGCCAAAGCATGCCGTACCTTTTACACTTTAATTAGTTTATTATGTTTCATTGTCTATCTGGTCATAATGTTGAAGAGTTGGTGGGTGTAGAGTGACAATTTATCATTTTTAAAAGTTCCCACTCTTTTCAAACATTCATTATCAGGGTCATTATCAGGGGTCAGTTAAAAAGGAATGTTAGACAAAATGATCTCTCACAAAGTCTAATTAAAATATTTATCAACCAGGTTTGCTTGACTGCAAGCTAATTTGAATATTCTGTTACTGGAGGCATGCATGTTTGATGTTATTTATTCATTTGGGACGTTCGATTATCCTGTTGCAAACGGTTCATGAGCTCCAGCATTAAATTGTTGTGGGCGTGGAGACAAAAAAACAATAATAATAAATTAATTAAAATAATCTAGAAACGCCTCGGGTGATGCATGAGGAACCCGGCACAGACGACAAATACAATTGACTGAGTCAGGATATATCATCAGGTTGCTTAAGAGATTAAATAAATGTTCTCTTGTGTAATGAATTGACGTAATGACGTTTGTAAAGCGCTAATTTATTTTAACAATTTAATTACAACGTGAAACCAGATGAATGACACACAGAGTGACTGTAAACACTGACTGCTGCTTCTTTTTGGAGAGAGCCAGAGTAAAGCCGATCCCAAAAATGTTCACCCTCCTCCTGCCCCACCTGTTGTCCTTCTCGGAGTCGAGCTCCGATATTTGTTCATAATAGATGGACATGGATAATTATACTGAAACCTGATGGCAAATACTGACCACTGCCCCTTTGGCTACATTATATTACACAAGTTGTTTCTTTCAGCGAGTCAACATTTTTTTCAGATGTTGTTTGGTTCTTGATCAATATAAAAAAGGGTTTCTATAACTCGATTTATCTGGCAAAAAAATGTGATTTGTGGATTTGGAGTGTCCCACACCAGAAAAAGATTGGTAAGTTCACATAGAGAGATATTCTTTGATATTTTTTTTTACTTTAACAGAAAAAGAATACAGAAGCAACCGGATCAGAATTATGCCGATATGGGGACAAGGAATAGAGAGTAAAAGTTTTCAGCGGGATTGGTTTCTGGAGCGTGAAACCGGTGAGTCTAAATAGCAGAATTTGGAAAGGTTGTGCCTAAATCATAAATTATAAGTTTTTGCGAGGATAGCTAGTTGACACAAATAACCTACAACAATATAATTTGATATAATTACGAAGACTAAGAATACACACAACCGAAAAGCAAAAGGACGAAAACACGAGGCTCATGGAATCATTTCAGTTTCATTTCCTGTCAATAATGCTTTTGTCAATAAGATTTAAAGTAAGATTTAATATTTTTCTCACTCAAAATAAGTAATTTCTCTCCTGTGTAAGAAGCATGACCTCAAAATGGTTAATAAAAGAATAACCACAGACATTATGAAGACACAAAACAACTTGTAAACCAATTAGTAAACTAGTTGGTTTTTGAAGCTGACCTGTCAGCACTAATGTGTCCCAAAAGAAGCCATTTTTTTTAATCCATTTGCTTTGTCAAATGCAACCTAGATAACAGCATTTCTAGGCAACATTGCTGCAGATTCTGTTTTCACCCAGAAGAAAGCCTTACATCAAAGCAAAGAAGGAAAAGTAAGGACTCGGTTAAATTTCCTATTTTGCTTCATGAAAACCCTTCATTGAACAGATTCATTGTTCTTAAAGTCGTCGGAAGATTTCCAGTGTGTCTCTCTGAGTGTGACGAATCATGGTGTCGCTCGTGTTGTGCAGTTAGGGCCGACGTCTTCAATCACGGCAGAAACGAGAAGACCAGAACATGGCTTGAATACGTTACTAGCTGAAAGTTCGTATTCGTTCATTTTGAACGAGGAGGTGCGTAGACACGTTTGACTGGGGCTGGTACTTTGTAAACAAAAGAGAGACTGCCGAGTGAGTCAATAACTGCCAATGATGATGAATCGGGGTTTGAAAACTCGGGTTAGTGCTCACGATAAAAAATTAAAATAAAATAGTGCCTGAAGTATCTCTGTAAGCAATGTCAGGCAGCACACAAGACGCAAAGGGACCAGAATCAGGGAGTTCTCATGTTATCAATCACTCCTCTTAACATTTGGCTTTATTAGAGCGTAGAGAATGATGGATTCACACATGGCAAACCTTAAAGCTTAACAACACTGATTCAAGTTTGCAGGTCAGCACCACGGTTGTTAGAAACTAAAGTTATCAAGGATTTTAAAACTTCAGTCCGGCTTTACATGGGACTCCGGTTTTTCCCAGTTTTATGAAGTTGGGAATCGTGTTTATTTCTGCTTCAGTGCTTCCACATTTGTAAGGAAGAGCCAGTAAAAAATGCGAGGCATGCCATTTCGCAGCAGGAGGAACCAGGCTGCTCTCTCATGCACTGCAGAAGCCTCGGTTGGCTAAGTGAAAAAGTTAACACGTTTCCAGAATATCTTGTTTCTTCAAACTTTAGTCATTCAATTCAATAAACTACATTCAATCAGATTTAGTTTGAAAAATAACCTGTTTGATTTAGAGCAGATTTGGCAAAATGTATCATGACACAGAACCTTGCAGCTCACCCCCACACCCACATAAAAAACACATTCTTTACAAATGTGGCATAACCTAAAGGTCAATAAACACTTTCTCCAATGATTTCCAAAGATTTATTGCCAAGAACCATTGATGTATTCCTCCAACAAGTTATATATCCAAAATCTTATTTATTTAAATCCTTAAATCCACCCACTCACCCGCAACCCTTGAATTTTTTTTGTCTTGATACTAACTGTCTGTGTTTTGATCATTTCTGAGTCATTTGTTGTTGTTTACAATTTTTCAGTCATCAGCTGATTTCTGTGTTAATTATCTTTTTTTTAACCGCCCCGCCGTGTTGGCGAGGAAGCGCGGTAGAGGAGGAACGCGGCAAATGTCACGGTCGGACAGCAGGGCAGCTGGGGCGGTTGTCCCATCAGACCGTCGGTTTACGAAATCACACACACAAAATTAAGATCTTGAGGGGGTTAACTTATTTTGGTTCATCTTCTTATTTGTAAGGTTCTGTTTGTGCAGTTAGGTTATTCTTATACGTTAGTCTTGTAACTCTTTTTTTGTTTTGGTTCAGCTCCCTGTTCAGTTCACGGTGCTGGGGTTAAGAACAGGGGTAGCGACAGTCTCCTTTCCTACTTTAAACCCATAAAATATCTCAATTTTGTACTTTGCCACATTAGAACTACAAATGCCAACATGTCTTTGGAAATCGTATGAGATGACCAACCCAATAAGAAGGTGCCAGATGTGATCAAAAATTAAACCTTCATTCCAAACATTGTTTGTGGAACTCTTATGACTGCACGCCACCCATGACTCACCGTCTTCATGTTAAAATGCGGCAGCTGCATGATGTTTGTCTGGATGCTTTTCTTCAGCGGCAGGAAGGAAGCTCTTGAAGTTGATCGGGGAAATGGATGAGGCTAACTACTGGAAGAAAACTGTTTTTTGGGGCCAGCAAAAGACTGGGGCATGGAGGTTCACCCTCAAGGAAACAACCACTCTAAATGTGCAGCCTAAGATACAGTCAAGTTCCAGATCTTAATCCAATTAAGAATCGGCAGAAAGGTTTAAAATCAGTATTCATAGACACTCTTAGTCCATAAGGTATTTAGCATAAAGTTTCAGATGTACAAAATTGATACCCCGGTAAACTTTGACCTTTAATTGAACTAAAAGGTGGCTATGACAACCATTGACTCAAGGGGAATAGATAAAAATGTGCTTTCAATGTTTTATTTGTAAAGTATATTTTTTAAAAACACAATCATGCCTGGTTTACCAGCCAGCTAGCTTCGTTTTTGTGTCATATTGGTACGTGGAGTTTGCACCTTCTTCCCTTTCCAATCTAAGGGTAATTACAGCTTCCTTCCCCTCAGTTATTTCCACTGAACCAAAAAAAAAAAAAAAAGATCTATAGTCACAAAAGGGAACCATTAACTCAAAGAGGTCACCCGTTAACTTGTTGGGCGCTAAGATCTTATGGTTGTTAGACACACAGAGAGCCATGCAGGACAATGGCTCTCTGCTGACCACATCCTGATAGACGCGGCGCTGAAAGTCAACCATGACATCGAGAAGTCAGCCTTCGGAATGCGACCGGCTCAAACTGTGCTGTAATTGCTTTCGCCGGCTGACAGTTTCACAACAGACAGTCGTGACGTCTAGGGAGGGAAAAATATGACATTTTCCTTTACAGTCATCGGGCAGTCGCTTTCAGTTGACAAATATGTTGTTTGGGTTTTGTTTTGTTTTTTTTTTACATAAAAAGGAAGCACTTGGATCTACCAAATTGACAAATCTTTCCATTTGAAAGCCTGCAGCTGTCTGGCCCATATCAAGAGCTTCTCTGAAACTTCTTGGCTGTGACCGCTGCTCATTTGAGGACTTTGAGCAGGACGTATCTGCCGCTTGCGAACTTCCCTTTTTAAAACTGGAGGATCCCTGAATTATTTTTGTGGCAACCCTAAAGTAACCTTTTTTGCAGCAAGGTTTATTGAAAGGTTTAATAAATTATACTGTTTTATTTTATTTCTCATCCTTTTCTCTTCTTGAACAAAATCTTGGCCTGACAAATTGTCTGCGTGATGAATGTTTCTGCCTCTGTCTGCGCCGAGGCAGACAGAGGCAGAAACACAACAGAACACAGGCGATGCATTATTTGTATTGTTCACTCGTAAATCACCTGCACAATCTCAAAGGGGGAACAAAGGACAAGGCTCGCCCTGCGTCTGAGTCACTTCATCTTTCCCTCATGGGAGTCCACAGAAAGGCTATCCGAGCCTCCAGGTTCACATTGTGTGTGGGGGTTTTTTTTCCCCATGTTCTTTTTAATACGACCAGAAAATGCAGAAATTATTTAAAACCAGGCTAAAAAAAAACCCCAAAAACTAACTATAACAAAAATCGCATGTTGTCTCTCGCTGCATCATTTTTCACAGAACCCTGCCAGACGACATCCAGAGGTGCTTGATGGAGCTCTGGTGTCTCCAACTGCGAACTGGGCACCCCTCCCTCGTACTGCGGACAATAATCTGTGTGTAACAAAGGGCAGCGAGAGCTCGGTGCGCCGCAGGTACAAGCTCTGAGAGGAGGAGGGACTGAGGGGAAAGAGTCTTCCAGCAGAGCCATCTGTTCATGTGTAATTACAGTGCCGAACCTCAGCCGATTGTCTCTCTGTACATTCTGACAGTGGGGCCTCCTCACCAGCCCAGAGCCTGGCTGAGAGGCAAATGAGCGTCTTGGATCACGGCTCACGGTTTAAATAAAGAGCGAGCTTTTAAGCAAGAAGCATTGCAGCTTAATACAAGCGTAAATATTCAAGTTGGAGTGTAAACTGAACGTTGAACTCAGTATTTTTCTACAAGGTTTTCTTGCTCTTCTGCCCAATTTGTCTTTGTTTAGCCACATCTATCTCATAGGTCACGGCTAGTGCCACCTTAGGCGGCACATACCGCAAAAACACAAAATCTTACCAAATATTTTTGGTCTGGTTCCTAGTGCAAATATCTTAGTACACTTGAAATAAGACAAAACTAACTTCAAAGTAACTTTTCAGCAAGATATAGGAGCTTGTTTTGAGTCAATTATTTCCTTTGGGGGATAATCTGATTTATAACATGGCATCTCTCCAAAGTTACAAGTGAAATAATCTGTCAATTGAACTAATCTTTTTTTTTTTTTTTTTTTAAATCAATATTAACGAATTGTTTAGTTCCTGATTAAATTACGTTTTTTTCTCTCTAGTCCCACCAATTACTTTCTGAAAACGGGGGATTGCTGTAAAGTGAATGACTTTACACCAGGGGTGTCCAAACTTTTTGCAAAGAGGGCCAGATTTGATCAAGTGAAGATGCCCGGGGGCCAATAGTTTGTTCGGACATTTTTTAACTACAAAAGTTTCATGCAAATACACTCTGTTATAAAACTATTTTCATTGTCACAATTATCTTTATCTTTCAAATGACAAAAAAACCAAATATAAGCCACTCAGGCAGATGAGAACAACTCTAAAAACACAAATTCTGCAATTCTTTCATATCTGGAGAGTCAGATAACATTGAACAAACTGTATGAAATACCTTAAATTTACATGAGTTTAAAAATATCTTTGCCTCAAGAACATTTTAAACAGGAGTTATAAGTAATGCAAAGTTGTCTGTTATTATTAAATCTTAAAACAAGTTAATTTTGCTCTTGTCATTTACAATATCTTTCAGAAAGTAATAGTTTGTGTCACATCTACAGGTTCATAACATCAACAGTAATAACCAAATCTTACTCAAGAGTTTAATAAAAATAAGTGCCATAAATCCAAGTGCATAAATGTTCTTTTGGCTCTTCACTGTTGATAGTGACAGATGTTATCGTTCAAAATACTCAATTTCATGTCCTCAACTCTCAGTGCCACACTGTTACGTGCCAGGCAAACATTCGCAAATTCTTGCTTCTTCTCAGGGCAAATGTTCTCCACCATTTTCATAACACAGTCTTTGATAAAAGTATCTTCAGTAAAAGGTTTGCCATGTTTAGCTATTAACATGGCCACTTCGTAGCTTGCTTTGGTGGTATTTTCTTTTGACTCAGGCCTGCGTGAAGAATTGCTGTTGTGATGCCAGTGCAGCTTGGAGCTGCTTCACTTTTTCAGCACGGTCACTCCCTGTTAGCTTGTTGTATGCGTTAGCATGTTTAGTCTGGTAGTGTCTCTTTACGTTGAAATCCTTAAACAAGGCAACCGTCTCACAAATTAGACAAGCACAATTGCCTTGATTTTCAGTGAAGAAGTATTGTAATTCCCATCTCTCTTGAAAGCGGCGGCCCTCACTGTTAACTTGTTTTCTTTGCAGTGGCCATGGCAGAAATGAGTGGAGAGGGGTTCGCTGCACGAAGGCAGACTGATAGTATTAAAGTGGTACTGCCACCATTTGGTGAAAGGAGGAATTACAGTTTCAAGTTTTATGATTTATTTATTCTGTTTGACAGTGCAGGCGGGCCATAAATAATACATTATAAGACTGAAGCTGCGGGCCGTATGAAATCTGACCGCGGGCCATGATTGGCCCCCGGGCCGGACTTTGGACATGCCTGCTTTACACAGATCGGTATCATCAACAGAATTTGACTACATTGTACGCTAAACAGGATCACGCAGAAAATTGTAATTTTACTAATATGTTTGTGTAAATTGGGTCTGAAGCATCAGAAAGCATGCGGCGAGTGAATACTCCAGCATCGAGCTTTGGTCAGTGATCCATTATTGCTGGTTTTGACTGTGCAATAACACTTTAAAGGGCAAAACAACAAAATCCCGTCTGCTCCGACTTGATGGTAATAAGACGGTAAAGTGGTGGACATTTCGCAACAACGGCGCGTCAAACTGGAAATGGCCGTCATATGTTCAATATTGGAGAGAAATTGCTGATTAAGAATGGCAGTTGTCAAACACGTTTGCAATTATGACGTGTGCCTTACCAGGGCAACGACGTTCTGCCTTTCAGGCTAATGAGACGCTGCATGAAGAGGTGCGTAATCTCATATACAAGCATTAGGCCTTAGCATTTGCACTGTGACAGTTTTACTATTAATCACAATCAACCAAAGCCCTTTACGCTCCATACATTTCAAGTTTGCTCATTTTTCCCCGAGACATTTGATGTGATAAGTGTGTACATTTTCACAGTGGAATGTGTATTTCTGAGCATCTGTATGCCTGTATGGTTGAGTAAGTGTTTTGGTTTTTTTTTAATGTGTGCGTGTGTGTGTGTAATTTACTGACTGACTGGCTGGATCCAACATGACATTTTGGATTCAGTCAGGTTCCCACACTTGCGCCTATCAACAGTGACGCCTTAAAACTCGAAGATGAACAGCTACGACCGAGGACGTACTTCCCCACTTGCAAGGCGGCTATGTTTCGGTTTGAACGCTGGCCACCAGCAGTCTGCCTCTGTTTCCGTCCAGACTGCAGAGGATTGAGAATAGCCCTGCGGCAGATGGTCAGTGAGTGTTTTCATCACTTCCCACAGAATCGCTTAAGTGTGTGTGGTAATCTAAACGGACGCGTGGCACTGCTGCATCCCGTGCTGTTCGTCTCTCTCTCTCTCTCTCTCTCTCCTCAAAATATGTATATCCGCCCACGACGACAAGAATATGCAAACAAACAAACAATAACAAAGAACTGCAAGCAGTCCGCTACTTCCATGGCGATTTATATGCAATGTTTCGGCACGCAAATTTAGAAAGGAATTTACTTCTTGTTCTTAAATTGCAAATTAATGCATTTATGGCTGATTCAATTTATGAATTTCAAGTTTCTAAAGCCCTACGTTCAACGACAATGTGAATTTGTCAAAAATCGCACATTAGAGGCTTTTCCCACTTAGGGATAGAATGACAATTATTATTATTATTATTATTAAGGTGAAAAGGTTCAGAAAAAGCTGCAGCTGCAAGTCCACTAAGATTTGCTGTCATTCTGTTTATGTTTGGCAGTTCTTGTCAGCAGCACTGACTGTGGAGAGTAACCCTGCATAGCTACTCCCATACATTTTAGTCTATACAAAAATGTATTGCAACTTTTTCTTCATAATTGGCTATTTTGAAATGTTTTTTTTTATTATTTTGTCAAAAACACATGGATAGTTATGAGATTCAGTACCACCAATCAATTTTAAAACTACGTTTGGCGAGTTACAAGTTACAGAACCCTTTAGGGGACATGAGGAATTATTTGTTTTTTCTTTTGCGTCACACCGCAAAGCTTTATAGCATTACCTGACAAAACTTTTGCGTTCCCTCACAAAACGTTTGCGGTCTCTCGCAATAATGTACTGATCAGTTCATGCGGCAAAATTGACTACTGTAAGCCTTTCTTCTGGTGGCCATCGTACTTTCTGCTTTAATATAAGGCTTCGTGAGGTTTTTCTATGTGTGTTAAAATCTCGTTATGAAATATTTGAAGTTTTATATCTTTTTCTTTAGGATGGAGTTGCACCACAAACCTATAATATAAAAAGGAACTTTCCGTAAGTAGGAAAGAAAGAAAAAAATACATCCAAACTTGGACTTTTTCCGACTTATTACGACAGGGTAATAAGTCGTCTGACAGTTTTGATTGTGTCGCTATATACAGTACAGACCAAAAGTTTGGACACAACTGTGTGTCCAAACTTTTGGTCTGTACTGTATATGTGCTGGTCTGAATGGTTTAAAGGGCCGTTTTCATGTGCAGTTCCTTCTCAGCCTTACACAAACAAACATAAACATGCAGTGAATAAGTTGATTTTCAATCAGGTTTTTGCACCAACGAGTTAAGAATAAACACTGAGGCTCTTTAAGTGTGTATATATTTGAAATTTTAAATTGACATTTGTGACTGTATACAAAATAGACCAGAAAATATTGCAGTGAGCGTACTGCGAGGGAACGCAAAAGAAAAAAAATTCTCCAACTTTTCCCCGATGGAGCCCTCTAGGTCTCCGTACCGACTAATTAACTTCCTCATCTTAGCTTATTTGGTGGATTAGTTAAGTTTGCAAAAGTTTTACACAAATACTTTGTTTTATGTACGGTTATGCACCATTTTCTCATTTAGCCTCATGACTTGCACGGATGTTACCAACGATCACAAGACTATAATTGTGTAACTTTTTTTTTTTTCCAAACCTAATGAGATGCTACCTTTACAGTCCCTGTGAGAGAGCTGCTGCATAAAGTACGGCTTGCGTTCTTCAAGTGACAACAGTTTATTCTATTCTCCGTAAGTCTAGGACAAAGATTGGGGTTGCAAAAATAATAATAATTTTCTTGCACAAAAAAACTGCTAGCTAAAATATTCTTAAAGCTTGTGGGAGAGTTTGTGTTATTATGATCTGATTAAAGCAAGTTACATTTTAACCGTTCTAATCCCAAAAGGTATATTTGGTGCAAAAATGACCAAATGTGAGTAAAACAGAGCCAGTTTGCATCTATACAGAGAATAGTCTACGTTCAAATAAATGCTTAGATCTATCAGACGATGATATTGGCTCCTATGATGTAATCTACAAGATGTATAGAGTCAGGATAAGAGGTCATATTTATCTTATAAGAAAAGAAATGTAAACTATGTGGAAACTTTTAGTCTCTCAGACACTTTAAGTAACTGAATCCACAATAAGTTTTATGCTTGGCAAAGGAATAAAATACCCTTGGGAATACTGATCAATTTCCATCTACCTTTTTCACAACTGTTTGAAACTTTGGCCCCACAAAGAAAACGGTCCCTAGGTCAAAAAGCCTGTCAGTAAAACTTTAAGATAGTTTTTAACGTAGAACAAAATCACAGAAAGTCTGCAGTCAGCGTACAGCTTAGTTAAAAACCATTCAAGTGGGACATGTGAACAAAATATGTGGCTCATTAACTACATTGATTATTTACTGTCTTAGTTCTTGTTGAAATGGCATTTTTATTCTTATCATATCAGCATCATTTCATCTGCAAAAGAATGAAGCTGCAGTTAAAATCTAATTATTATGGAGATCTAATCTTTACACACAGACATCCTTGTACAGTTTGTGAATTCAGTGCCATTTAATGGCGCCAACCGAAAATTAAAACCAACTGAAAACCATATGATCTTTGAAGTCACTGAATGCTACTTCATCCTCCCCAGGTACAAGGTTTCCGCGCCCAATAAATACATACATGGGAGAGAAAATTTGTTTGCTTGACAGAGCCTGGAAGCTCTGCAAGGTGAGTTAGTTCCTGTATTGATTTTTTCCTCTCTCCTCCAGCCCTTTGATTCTCGGAGACGGAGGAGCGAAGGATGGAACCCAGATGTTGAGGGGTTGGCAGATGAAACGATGGAGCTCGGCCTCAGATTTGAAACTTGAAGGGGGAAAAAGTGAAGCTGCTTGTTCAGTTCTGAATTCTGCTGACCAGCTTTATGGTAAAGCCCCATCTCTCCCCTTGAGGGAGCGTCTCCACAACACGGCAGTTAAAAACTCATCTGGCCTCAGTGTCTCCATATGGCTGCATGCGATTTAGTGGAGCAGCCCTAATAACCTTTATGGAGCTGCTCGAGACCCGGCTAGCTGCCTGCATAATAATGTCAGCGCACACAGAGCGTGGAGCTCGTAAATCAGCTGAGGGCTCTCCGGTTGTGCCGGTGTCCTCGTGGCTCCGTCGCCTTGGAGACCCAGAACCTCCTTCGTAGACGTTCACGAGACGACATGACGTGTGTATAATTAGCACTATATAGGGATTATGCTAACCAGTTTCGGCATTGTTACGTTTGAAATCACATTTAGCATTTTCAGACATGAAAAACAAGATAATTTTGTTTTTAAAATATATTTGTCAGAAATATTGGACAATATGCATTTATACTTTGTAATATGAGTGACAAACAAATCATTAATACTATTTTTTGTACATATATTTTCCAGTGTAACAAAAACTAACATATTTTTTTACTCTTCACTTTCGTGTTATCGTGCCCGTCTTTAGCTTTTCGTCTTGATTCTTCAAACCTACCACTCTTTAACTCTATATTTCCATAAGTGATACTTCTACAAAAGCAGTAGACCTACAGTATATTGCTAATGACACTAAACAAAAATGAATTCATTAATAAACTCAGGAATATCATGTATGAAAATCTCCCATACTGTTCTATTTTAGCATCCAAATGTGATGTTCAGGTAGAAAATTCTGAGCTTATTCAGCTTCTTTAGCTGCTTTAGCAACCTCATATCACTGCAGAATAGTTTACTGCTGCCTCTTTTTCAATAAACAATATATCCTCTTATGTAGTCAAAAACTACAGAAAAACTGTAGCCTGTTTTCCGAGACCGAGAAATTACTGTAATTTCCTCCCAACTCCCAATGTTAGTAATTCAGTAAAATATTTGAATTTTATCAATGTTTTTTTTTTTTTTTTTTTTTTACTGTACCTCTGCCATGCCAGAGGACTGGCTATAATCAACAATGTGATCCCCGAGTTGCTCTGTCTCTGTGGTTTTCATGGATTTTCAGCCATGTGGGTTCAGCAGGCTGGATGGCTGCCAAAAGATTTCCTTTGCAACACAAACAGAAAATGAGGGTCAAGCCTCGGCCATCCCGGCGTCAGACCTTGGTAACGCCACCTGCAGATGAGAGCTGTTGGAAGCAACTGCCAAGAAGCCTGATTTAAGTCGAGTAGCCGCTGTTTCTTTTATCGTTTCAACGGCTTCCCAGATGCTCTCAAGATGACGACCGAACTCCCGTGGAACCAAAATGAAATGGGAAATTGTCTTAATGCGTGCACATACACGTCCTCCTTGCTGTTTTTTTTTTTTTTTTAGCTTTTTATCGCATTTACAGATCGGTCCACCAATTTGCACAGCATCACTGTGTATTTCTTACATCAAAACTGGAAAGTATGCTTTACTTTAGTGCATCAATCGTGCCTCCCATTACCTCCCATGACGGATGTTATTGTGCACGTAAATGGCAGCCTTAGACCACTCAGCACCTCCGTTTTTTTTTCCTTCTGCTATCTCCATAGACGAGTCCCATGTGTGAATGATATGGCTGTAATAATAATAATAATAATAGGGGCAGATAGCGCTGCAATTTACTGTAAAGATCCGCTGCAATGATCAGGTCGTGCATTAACTGCTCAGCCCTCAAGTCATTTCTTTTGGAGCTTTGTTTAAAATCATTAGGTCGCCGCTGGTCTGCTGCAGCTTGAACAGCCACTAACCCTTAATACAAAGTTTACAGAACAACTGCTCTGTTTACTGAAGCCTATAAGGCCCCTGCTTATAAATTTTGAATAAACTGGCTGCACAGTTGTCACACAGAGTACAAACTGCTTGCTGAAGTGCAAACTATTTGCCGTTGATGTATTGTTTTCATTGCACCTCGCCTTGTGGGACTATATTTTGTTTGTCTTCTTCCGAAAGAAATGTACTTTGCAACATTATGTTTTTCAAGGTATATTAATGTTAAGCGCATTGTTTCCAATGTTATTCAACTGGATCATTTTTCCAGCTGAGCTTTTTTTTCCCAGCATTGTCAAAACTCACGTTATTGTTCAAGAGCAGAAACAATTACCACGTGCAATGTGTTTCAAAACAGCCGGGTTTTTGTTTTGTGCAACTTGTCCGACCAATTTTGTTACTCAAAACGCAAGGATTATAAAATATATGTCTAATATGCTTCAACAGAGCCTAAGTAGTAATGACTTGCATTGGAATATTTGCAGATACTCATCAATAAGCAGGTAGTAGGTTGAAATTTCAAATATGCTGTGACTTTTTAGCCTTTTCTCATGTGTATGTGAGATTTTTGGCCATCATTCACAATACTGGATGTGGGTAAGAAACTAACATAGTAGCCACAATAAAAGATGGTGGTGGCAGCATCATTCTATTGGCAAGAGTTGACCGGTTGATGGATGGAAATACATAACTAGCAATCAGCAAAAATAACCTATTTTATTTATTTATTAGACTGGAAAAGACTTGAAACTTGGGCAAAGACTTACATTCCAACAGAACAACAACTCTGAGCTATACCAGAATAGTTTAATTTAAATCATGTTTATTTGTTTGGATGTGTAAAATCCAGACCTAAATTCAATTGAGAATATGTAGTAAGCAGATAGAGCGCAAAAGTCAGCTGTCGGCCATTTTGAGGGTCAAATTGGCCACAATTGGCAAAGAGGGAACGATTCATGTATTTAAATCTTACCATTGATCCTCAGCCTCCAGGCCAACGCCATCCTGCTCCCAATCACATCAAACGGAATATTTTGCTTTTTAAAAAATTAAATAAAAAATGAGCAAAACAGAAAGAGATGTTTCAAAAAAAAAAACCCCAAAACTGAAGTGTTTGCAAGAAAATGTAGTTCTTTAACAAACTTACACAAAGGAGGCTGGACGTAGTGTTTTCAGAAAAAATTTTTTAAAGCATGTATCATCTGACTTCTTCGCCATTATACTCTACTTTGTGCTGCCACATTAAATCCCTACAAAAATACATTAAATTGTGGTTAGCTATTTCACAAAGTGTATAAAATTGAAGAAAGTATAAACCTGCCCATCAAGGTCAGCAGGGGTGAGCAATTTGGTTGCTGTAAATCTCTCCATCTCTTGTGTAGTTAACTAACATGCTTTCTGTTCACATATTAGATTAGATTGGCGCTGTGATTTCTTAATTTATTATTTTTATGCAAATTGAATATATCTTTTTGTGCACTTTAAATCTAACAAGTTAACTGGATTGAAGAAAAACAAAATTTTTTTTATTTTTCCCATTATTTTTCTCCAAAGAGTTTTTGCGGCGCTAGTGGCTCATATTTTTTCGACAGTAGGCAGACAGGAAGGAGGGTGAGGAGAGGGAGGAAGACATGCGGCAAAGGTCGTATGGACCGGGAGTCGAACCCGCGAGGTCCGTGTCGAGGACTAAGGCCTCCAAACGTGGGGCGTGCTAACCCCCTGCACCACCCCAAAAAAAACCAAACATTTTTGCTACAGAAACTTCAATGTCGTACACTGACTTACTGAAAGTATATTGACAATCACTTTTTTAGGGAGCTTTGTTTGTGTCCATGGGACACTGGTGGAGCATTAAATGAAGGGATCCAGAACTTGACTTGAGGAGGCATTTCTCAAAATGTTAAGAACAAGTAGTACCTGCAAACAGCTTCGTAAATCTGCTTCCTAGTGACTCACACACAAAAATAAACTAACTTTTAAAATTGCTCAAACTTTGTCATCTTCTTGATGATTGATCATGCTAATGCTTGCTTGGTCAGTGACAGCCAATTAAAGATGTAAAGTTGATTACTTTTAAGCCTGACTGTTGATGGTCTTCGGAACATGATGTCAGTGTTGGACCAGCCTCGGTCCCATCCTCTAGCTACGAGAAGCTGGCCGTGACTTTGTGAGCAGATCTAGATAGCCACATACTATGCGATGTGAAAAGCACGGTTGTTACACACATTGGGAGAGTGGCGAAAGTGGGTCAAGTAGCCCACTGAGATTCAGCCTGTACCATTCACTGATGTGGAAATAAGTCTCTTGCACTGGATCTAACTATCAAGGCTGCACTACCAACCAGTGCCACAGTCAAGCACCCAGCTTTGTGCTGCATAAACATACACAAACGAGGAAGCAATTTTCTTCCCATCCTTAGTTTTAAACAGAAATCTGTCATTTTTAGGCTCGATTTTCAGATGTGTTGATTTGTCCTTGTTGTCATAGTTGTTTTTTTCTGTACTATATTCTGTCCTGTAACTTTTTTTACATTTCAGATTGCAGAGAACAGTCCATATTATCCTGCAGCCACAAAATCAACATGGCTATGACGTCCGATGCCAGACAGTACAGTTGTAACTTTTGTTGTTCCCAAAAAGTTCCCAATGTGCTAAAGTGGTGCAGTGCGTGCAAACGTCTCAACTCCTGCAGCTCTGACATTGGGTCAGACTTCGACATGATGCATACATGAGTAAACCTTTTCCGAATGACCTTTGTCAGATGGCAGGGTGCCAGTTCTTAACTCTCACCATGGTCTCACTGGCAAGCAAAACCGCAGACGTCAGTGTGTGTGCGCCGCCTAAAACTGGAAGCTTTAATTGCAACGGTTGGCTCACAATAGTGTCTGGATCAATTCAAACGAGATCTTGTGCAAAGCCAGTAAGAAATTTTTTGCTGAATCTCCAAGCAGCTCCATCTGGTAGAAGAAGAAACTTAAATCCAAAAGAACTTGTTCTGTGCCTTAGTTACTACAACACCATTTCAATCTGGAGAGACTCAGACGGAGAAAAGAAGACAATTAGAAGAGTTTATTGACAAACAGGATTTAAAGTCTTTGGCGCTCGGGCCCCGGCTGGGGATAACGGCTATCGCAGCGTTAGCAATAGGCTTCAGATGAGCATTCCCGATGCTGTTAGGAACGTCATCCCCCAGGGCCCGGCACTGGTGGTGGAGGTTGAAGAAGGGTGCGGGCCTCAGGACCGGGTGAATGGAGGAGAAGGGGTGGTGGTGGGTTGAGCTCGGCTGGAGAGCGAAGGACGCCATGAATGAAGGTCCTTATCAGCTGGGACTTGGTCGATGATTGGACGTGACGTGGCTTGATCCAGCGTTGATAGGTCGACGATTGTGGGCAGGTCGCTTCAATTAACGGGTCCCGGTGGGGATAAAAGAGTCTTCCAGTTTGAATTTGCGCCTAGGCTTCATATCAATGTTTTAATCAGTTGGTTTTTTTTACCCTAATATCTTACAAATTGATTCATTTTTGATTGATTTCATTTATTTATCCAGAAAGTTATCAAATCATTTGTTATCAACACTTCAAAATACTGCAACAATTTAAACAAGTTGACTGAAAAGGTACAGGAAGAAGCACAAAGCTAATTCTTATACCTGTCTTACACAATGAATTAAAGTAAATTACCCCTTCAAAAATTGTTACAATATATATATAAAAAGCACAAACATTATATATTAATCATCAAACAGAAACATAAAAGTAAAAAACAAACAAAACAATCCACAACCAAACCTGAGACAACACAATTTGAAGTTATTTACCATCGTAACCATCAAATATTTTTCTTGTCAGTTTTTTTGTAAACCACACCCATAAGTCATTTCATAATTTCATAATTTAATTCCAACAACTGCAAAAAAACATTCTTTTTTAAATCTTTTTTTAGGCTGTTGTTCTGTAAATTTACAAATGTCTCAAATCATATTTGGATTCATATGTTGTCAAGAGAAATCTTTGCACTCCAACTCAATTTTCCTCCAAAAATTATTGAATTATTTTGTTATAAACCAATTCATAACATTCATGATGGCACACATAATAAACAGTGGAGTTGTATGTTAATAGTAAACGAGCCTCGACCAGTAACCAGAAGAGTAACTGTGTCATATGTTTCCTTTTTTCTTTTTTTTGTCTTTTCTATATGTGTTCATATAGTACATATCAGATTTATCATGCGGCTCAAATATAAAAGTTTAAATTCAGCCTAATCTGAACTTTTGCAGTCTCATATGGTGCTTGTGGTAAAATGTAAATGGGACTTCTCATGGCCATTCTTGTGAAGGGGATAAAATTTGGGCCTTACACAACTATATCTAGTGAACAGAATACACAAATACCTTCAATTAAACCCAAAGACGTAGGAAGTTGCCACTTTATATAAGATTATAACATTGCGGTGGAAGAAATAGGTGTACAGTACATTTTAAAGCTGGACGCCCCCTGGGGTCTAATTGTGGTTAGCCAACAGTGAATGGAGAGCAGCACAAAGATCCCAGGGGAAAGCAGAGGTCCAGGCAAACAGTCTAAAGTCATTACTGACATCTCCTTGTTTTTCTCTGTCAGCCATTCCCTTGTGAGCTCACCTACAGCTGTGCTATATGGTACATTAAGCTTAACAGCAGATCGCACATTAAATCAAAATCCAGATACTTGTGTGTAAAAATAGAACGATGGCTTGTTAGTAATCCTCCTTTTCAACATCCGTCTGCCTGACTTTGTCCATTGTCCACTTCATTGTATTTTCTGCGTTTGTTCAGGTTTGGAAATATTTGACAGGCAAGGCGTAACCCCCTACAGAGCCACGAAGGACTTTACTGTAAATAGCAAGTCAGTCATTTTGTCAAGTGGATTCATGAACGCAAGGAAACGAGGGATAGTAAGATGGTAACGAACAGAAACAAGAATCTGTAAATTTTTATTTTTTGTCTAACGCAGGTAAATGCTTTGACGTGTCTTAATCTAAACGAAGAGACCAAACATTTAAGGACAGTGATTTAATGAGGTCGTGCCCTTCTTAAACGGATGCTATATAGTGGAGCTTTTCACGATGGGCAAAGCAAAAACTCCGTTGTTTTAAGGACAAAAAACATCAGATTACAAGATGAAGTCTTCATTACTAATGAAAAAACGCAAACTGGATGCTCCTCATGTTTATTGGTCTGACGAAATGCCAACACAATAACTGAAGCTGGGTTTCCATGGTTGCAGTTTCATATTAGAAATGTAACGCCACAAAAGGATTTTGTTGCTGTGAAATATTGTTAGTATTGTTTTTGATGTCATGATGTTGTGAAGTGGCAGGAAAAAGAAAGATGGTTTGCACATCTAGAGACTGAAGGTCTGTCCAGTTGTTTTTGTTGGAAAATAGCTCAAACTCAATCAAATTAAATAAAGAGTTCTTGTAAACATACATTTTTCACTATTACCATGGATATCCATTTGAATTTGGTTCAAGACATCCACCCACCATTTATGTCTTTTGGTCTTGATATGGCCTGCACAACTACTGGTCATTCTTTGCTGGGAATCTACCATGCAAACTGGCAAAACTGTGTTCACATGTCTGACTTAATGAACAAAAGAACTTTGAATCCCTGAATGCATTTTACTACTGGCCGTGAAATAAACCAATTGAGGGAATTCCTACTAAGGAGGGATTTGTGTGTTTTTCCAACCATAGCGGCGGAAAACTGAGACTAGCATGCATGAGGAGAATGGGTAAGGAGTCTTCAGGAAGGAGTATATGTCTCTAATACGATGTCGTCTGTGTTTTCTTTTCCACATTCAATATGGCGGCATTATGTTCCAGAGACATGCTAGATTTGGTCTGTGTGCTGCTTGCCTGTTATTCCACCATTGCACCAAACTCACACACAGACATCTAAACCCACATCCAGCTGTTGATCTGTACTTAGCCTTAGTAATAATTTGTCCTCATTCCCATCTGGTCTGCTTGGACTGTACTGTGACGTTACTGCCTTGAGAAGTTTAAGAATTTTGCTTGTTAGCTATTTATTCTCCATCATTGTTTTTGTTCTACCTGGTAGTTTAGTTGAAGGTTTCTAGATGTAGAGTTACTAGTATCATGCTGATAAATTCACATGTGTTTCAAAGAGAAGTTGTGTTTGAACGTGGGCAGTGTTTGCTGTTTGGGAACGCCTGGGCACAGATTCACTGTGACTATTGTTCATATAGTTACCACCAGATGGTACCTAGTGAACAAAATCCTGAGTAGACTAAAAGGTGTTTTGCTTATTTATTCCTGATGAATCAGGTGGTGTCCCAACTTGTCTTTAATGGCTACTGATTGCCCAATCTGAGCCCAGCAAATTCTGGTTAATTGGTTAATTAATGCCTTCCAGCCTTCCAGTTTGATGGATGGCCATATCTTGGTAGGTCTGTAGGTATACCACCCGTGTTTCATTTGAAGCATTTTAGCAGCGATATGGAGTTTGGAATACATTTGATAATTTTGCACTGTTTTAAACTTCTTCACAGTCTTATCCTTGACCATTTTACTATGTTCCTTGCTACTTGCTAATTAGGAGACTTCTGAACATCTCTGCAGTCGACTATAATTTGGAGTACCAGAATAAAGCAGGATGAATACAAGTTTACGTCACTGAAATTTTCCCCAATTCTCCTTCAGCTTCACATTTATACACAAATTTGTATTTGTCTACTACCTACAATTCACATCAGACAGTTTGTGGCTCCTACGTGATCAACATTTGAAAAGTTCCCAGGACTTTGAATACATTTGTAAGACACAGAATGCTCTGTAATGCTACTCATGCAACACAGTCCAATTAGATCCGGTTTATTTTTGCTTCAACTTTCTGAGAGAATCACCAGATACTCTCATTTTCTGCTGGTGCCTTTCGCCAGGGGAGGTTCCCATTGTAGTAGCACAAGCAGGAGGAGGCAGAATGAATGGGCCGTTTCAACATCTTCACTCAGTTATTTCCCCACAGGCGGCGAGCTCTCCCTCATTAGCACAGCCCTCACCTCACTTCCTGCACTCCGCTCGCCTGTCTCTCAGGTGAAATATGAACCCAGATGACTCCGCGTTGTTTCTGAAGGAGGGAAACAATTTCAGGGTGGCACAGTGCAACAGAAAACGAAAATCCAGGTCCTTAGTGTGTGCATGCGTGACGTTACGGACACAGCGCCATGTCTCGACCCCTCCCAGGGATCTGCAGAAAAGCCTTGATTGGTGATTAACACTAAAGATAGTGAGACTGATCTCTCTGTCACTCAGCTGGAGTGAATTGTGGCTTGTGATGGCGGCTCATTCCTCCCGTCTAACTCTTGTAGGCTAATCTGGTCATCGCCTCCTTAAGTCAGTGTTGTTGTGTTTTGTTTTTTCTAAACAACTCCCCTTTCTACACACACTCTTGTGTAGAAAGAGTATACTCTTTTTACAGTTCTCCATTTATTCAAACAAACACACAGTTGTATATTTTTTTTCTTTTTGTGATAAAATGTTTTTTTGAACATCACTTTTTTGTCAGCCACTGATCCTACAAAGGATAAACACAATTTTGAAGAGCAGTTGCTGATCCAGGGCACCAGAATTCACGCAACTGTTTTTTGTCTTCCATGGGAGTGGCACAAATTAAGTTGCTTCGTTCCTAACAAATAGTGAGAAATGACAACACTGCCCCCTGCTGGCTACTCTAAAGTTTGCTCCTACAACCATGTAGGAGCAGAGCAGGAAGCTCTGCTGTTGCTAGCAGTGTTGTTGTTGCCTAGCTACAGTACGAGTCCAAATAGCAGCTGACAGGTCAGTTACTAAAATGACTGATAAATGTATGTGTGCTTCACCTCAGAGATGTCACACTTTGTGTATGATTGGTTTTCACCTGACTGATTGGGGACAGTAAACTCTTAACGATTATAATTTCTGAAATTCATTAATTGTGTATTTATGCTTCTTGAATTGAGGAGGTTCTGTTTTTTTTTTTCCCTATCACTCAAAAGTCTTAATAGTGGGGAAAGGAGTATTTGTCTTGTCAAATTTTAAAGTGAGTCGTTTCTTGTTTTTTTTTCTACATGTAGAGAAGAGCTGAGGCTGTTTGAGTTTTGGTCTGACATTTAACCTTTCTAGCCTTACTCCAATGTTCAAATACAATAGTAAAGGCGATATAAAAAAAGATCAAAATTAAGAAAAATTTTAAAAAAGAAAATTATAAAAAGAAAACACCAATTTTATAGGAGAATGAGATGAAACTATTCCGCAAGAACAACATTGCAGAATAATTTTGAAAGACTAGGGATTGGTATGAACTGGTGAGAATATATCTTTTTTCTCTATTTCAATAACTTTATTTTGAAATTTGTTCTGTTTTTTGTGTAGCGTTACTGTATTTTGCTTTTTGGGACCTTTTATACATTATAAAACCGTCTCCTGGTCATATAATGTACCTGCAGTAACAAACAGCACGTTGTTGTTTTTTTGTTGTTGTTTTTACAATGTTTCGATAGATACGATACAGAATCCTGCAGCTAACAGCATATAAAATATACTGGAATAAAACTAAAACATAGTTTATTAACCCTGACAGTAAATTTAAGACAATAAACTTAAGATAAAACTTTTTCAAAATCTGAGCTCAGATTACAAAACAAAACGACTGGTTTCAGCATTTTGGCCCGTTCTCTAAAAAAAAAAGCTGATAGGAATATATTTATTAATGAAGTAATTTCTGGAGGCAATTGATTGCACAACACTTTATTCATGGATTTTAGGGGAGTGAACATAAATATTGGCCTGACTACACATCTATACGTACCTATAAATAAAATATGAAAACCGTGTATCATGTTACTTCTGCCGCCCATCAACACACAATACTTTGTCTGTCTCGTAAAATCTGAGTGAAATACATTGACATTTCTGCCTGTTACATGACATTTAAAAACAAGATACTGTATTGAATAAATAGCACAAACCTAATAAGACATTATGTGTTTCTATTGATTTAAACACAAGGATTAACGGATCACCCCCAAAAAAGATTGAATTTATTATTTTTTACTTTGAACTTCTTGTTGGTTACCTATTTAGACTAACATGGAGAGCTGATGTAATTTAAAAAAAAATTTAAATCTTGCACAGCGATGTTTTAGAACAGTGAAACTCAGGTTTGATTAGGGCAAGAAACAAGTTAAAACGATATGTGGGGTTTTAAATATTATTCCTTAATTAACTTAAATAATTATTTCTGTGTGCCATTTCAAAACCATCATTTGTTTGTTGTTACTTTTCCTCTACACTGTTTGCCCAATTCTGACCCAGTTATAGAGTCCTGGAAAGTCCCCACGTCTTTCAAGTTATTTTGGAGGTTGTGCAATCCTACAATTACAAACTTCACCCCAGTGGGATTTTACATGACAAAATAAAGTCAGAAAAATGTGGCATGCCTTTGCATTCAGCCCCGTTTTAGTCATTTTTCTCGTACGCACTCTTTACTTTCACAGGTTTACTTTGATGGGAAGTTGAGTACAAGAGAGCTTCGCCCAGGATGTGAAAATTGTAAATATCCTAAGAGCGCAAGAGCAACAAAAAGCACCTTTTGCGTTCAAGAAACATACGCACACACCGAACGAATTACTTTTAACTGTCGAGGTTTATTTACATAAGACAAGTTTTCAGGCGTTGTGAGATTTTTATTTTTTTTCTACATTTGCACACGTGGCAACACAGGAAATATCTCCACAGAGCACAAGCAAATCACATCCTTTGATTGATTTCTCCAAACAAGCCGAGCTTTTTAAGTGCAGCTTTTCCCTACAGTGAGTAATCTGTCTGCGGTCTCATGGGCTAAGAAAATCGCACTTCTTAAAATGTAAATATGACAGGTTAAAGTTGATTGTAGCCCCTAAAAAGTGGCCACTCTTCTAAGTGCTCCTATAATTTGCTAGCATGGTCTGTGGTTGCTGTCAGCACATGGTGGCAGAGGCGTCTGATGCGAGTAGCAGAGCGTGGCAGCAGAGTATAAAAAGCTGGGCCCACTGGACACAGGACAGCGTCGGCACACAAAAACCAGAAAAGACAAGACGGTCCCGTCCTGGAGCGGCGTGAAATATTGACAGCGGCAGAAAGAATAACAATAACAATAATACAATCTGCTCACAGTGAAGCACCAGAAAGTACAGAGCCAGAACCGCGTGGAGAGATCAGAAGTGCAAAACAAAGACATCATCTGCGCGTACGAGAACTTCTCTGATTTACTTTTGAAAATGACCACACCGAGCAACAGGTTGCGTGCTTCCTAATGCTGCCACCAAATTCTTTTACAAATTCTTGCAAAGATGACCTGAGTTGAGAACTTTCTGTCAGTAAACGGCAGCCTGAACAGAGGAGTACGAAGAGTGAAGTGGAGGAGATATCAGAAGTCTTAACTACTGTAGTTAAACAGCAGCTTTTTCCCCCCTCTGATAACTTTGTTTTTGTTTTTTTGCTATAAAGTTATTACCCCTGCAGACTAAATGAAGTTATTTAATCCCCAATTCTCCTCCCTACAACATTTGTTCACACTTGCATTGCTAGTCAAGAGCCACCCTGTGGCTGTAATGAGTAAAAACTGTCTCTGAGTTATGACAAAGCCGCTTCCAATTCTCTCTATGTTCACAAAAATAAATAAAAATGACATGTTCCAGTTGTTACAGAAAAGGTGCAGCATCAAGAAGCTGATCAGAACCAACAAACATGAGGTATCTTGATTTAATTAATCCCTTTTGAACCGGGTATGCTAAATGAGATAGGTAATGTTTTTTTGTTTTTTTCTCTTAAAATGTGATTGTTCTCGTCAACAAAGCAAGTAAATTAAAGTTTACCGAAGACATAAAACTGTTGAGAGAGCTTCCATACGGAAGGCAGGTTTTCTGTGAATCCCAGTCACCATGACTGCAGTCAGGCTACAAAAACAGAAAAATTGAAAAATTTAGAAATCTACCCATCTTATAACTTTTTTTTTTTTTTACATTTAAAATGATAAATTAAGCTACTGGACAGATGTTTTTTCTGTCAAATTGGTCAAATTCACATTAGATTTGGGTTGTCGGCCAGAACACGACACAGTGGTTTTTGTTTTGTTGTAAAGTGAAAATCAAAAATAATAAACGTTACCCTTGCAAAAACAAACGTTCACACATATGCTTTTACCGACATCACGGAAGGAATGAACTAGTTAAGCACATCTACAGGTGTCTGATTATTTTCTGCATGGCTGCTGTGCAGCACAGATTTTGGTCAAAGTTGACCGCTATAGCTGAAACCGATCACCAGGGAAACAGACCTATGAGAAATGCTGCATTACAACCTACGCTGTCGCCGCAATTCCAGTAAACATGAGAGGGAAAGATTTATGCAAAAAGAAAAACAAGAGGCAAATAGGTAGCCAATCAGAGGGCAACACAGAAAAGGAAATATTAACAGGTTCCTGGAAGTTAAAAGTTAAGAATACACCTTTGCTGTTCACAACTGGATCCATCATAGTTTGGGGTTCATTACAACCAGATCAATGATTTTTAAAAAAATACATTTTTTTACAATTTCCGCTTGACTAGTTCCATACTTTCTACCTTTTCCGCTAGACTCATTATCTCAAAAGTCATAGTTTTGTAGTTTGGAATATTTACCTGTGATAAAGGCTGTTACAAGTCAAGAAACAGACTTAAAATGCCTGAGTCGGGGAGAACATGCTCAACAAGTTCTTTATGTAAAGCATTTAGGAAAAGGTCCGACTACAGTGACTAAACTTGCTCATAATATACTGAGGGAAGGAGGGGAGTGAATTCATGTTCCTTCAGGAACATAAAATAGGAACTTTTAGCACCTTTGCTAATCTTCCATGGCTAATCACGGCTGAGAGTAAAGCTGGAATGGTTTTGAGATATACAGTCTTTTTAGGATGATTTTACACTACTGAAATCTCCAGGGGCAATACGACACAAGCTGGTTTGCCTTAGCCTTCAGACAGAGCACATCATCACAACACGAGGTGTTTTGCTCGCTGAAGGAACAAATTCCTTCAATTTGTTCACAGCTTACTTCTTAGTTAGCCAGTGAAGCAAACCTGCCATGACATCAAAGATCGGCTGCAAATGAAACTGGCTTGGCACTTCAATTTGTTCAACTGCAGCAGCACTTCCGTGAGTTCGTGTTTTGTATATATACATATATATATATATATATATATATTCATTTATTTTTTTAACAATCCCCTCATTCTTGCACTCGAGAACATTCATTTCTGTCGATAAATTAACTACAGAGAAAATTAAACACAATCACAAATATACACCGGAAAGCAAAAGAAATAAAAGAATAGACTTGGAAATGTACCAACACTGTATCTGAAATGACAAAGGTGAGGCGTTGGAGAAAACAGTGTTTTGCTGATGGAAACACGTTGAGGTGGTTCTGGAACAGGCAGTAACTTGGGTTGAGCTTGTTAGACTGTCGCAGCTGCACAGAAACGCGCAGAAATGGGGAAGGGAGAGAAAGGTGAAGCTTGGTTCCACGTCAGGTCTGGCTTAATTAGAAAACCACTGGAAAGAGGACAAGCACTAACTTGAACTTTCTCACATTCTGCCATTAAAGCCACAAACTTCACCGTATTTAATTGGGATTTTACGTGACACCTCAGCACAAAGTGGCACACTACAAATTTCAATATGTTTTTTTTTTTTTTATGTTCTATGAATAGAAACGGCAAAACGGTTAGATTCATATGTGAACTTTCTTTCTGACCTTGAGTCATTTTCTTCACGGAACAGCTGGATTTATGCAAAATTAAAGCTCACACAGGTGGACAATTTACTAATTTGTTAACGTCAGAAGGAAATCAGTGGCAATATTTCATTAGGATGTCATATACTCTATGAAAATCAGTTATGTGCAAAACGACCAGATGTGGTCCCAGTACTCGTCCTTGTGGAACACCACAAGTATACTTTATCTTGCTGTATCACATTAAAGGGGACTGAATGCGAACAGATGTCATATTCTTCACATTTTGTTGGTAAAAAAAAAACTTTTCAATCATTTGTCTTTCCACTTAATTTATGTAATACGCCAGTGTTGGCCGCTCATTTACTTTCCCAGGTGAACACACTGAAGTGTGCGGCTGTAAAGTGTCAAAAAGTGACGAGGTTCACAATATTTCCTTGAAAAGGTAACAATTCCTGTGTGGATTGTTACAGATTTCCAAATTTTAATTTAGAAGGTCATACTTGCTACCAAGCAACTTGTGTTACCAAAAAATAAAAAATAAAATAAAAGATACCAACTTATTGCTAGCATATAGAAATTACAGATGGTAAGTTGTAATGTCTATTTACAGTCGTACAAACCAAAGTTTCCACCTTCTTTCCATCACAAGTAAAAAAAAAATCTCTCAAATCATAGAGTTACTAGCCTTCAGAAAGTCTTTTTATAACAAAGGGCAGAATGGAAGCAGCTGAAAGCTGCGTCACAGAACGCACAAAACAATGACACCAGCTGCAACTATTGACGTGTTGAGCTGCAGAAGTGTCAAAAACTCCCAAACGCCTCATGCCCTCGTCCACTAAAACATCTGAAGCAAACATTCAGATTTGACAAAGTAGCCACAGAGGACGAAAGCTTTTGGTCGAGCGCAGAAAATGCAACAGGGAACTTTTACACAGAGAGACAAAATCCACAAACGGCAAAAGGACATACATTCCTCGTTTTGATTTAAAAGCACGACCGCAGAGTCACTGTCCAATACTTTCTGTTTGCGCTGAAAGTCAGACGAGTTTAGAAAAATGGGCGTGTAAAGGCGCCAGTGAGGGTAAAACAAATAGAACAACCCTTCTGAAAAGAAATGAGGTAGTGATGTTGAGACAAAAAAAAAAGAGGGATGCACCAGTCCTTGTGAACACTGCTCCAACCAATAATGACATCAAAATGAATCGGGCCGAAAGTACAAGAAATAATTTCACCATGTTTATGTTTTTATTAAAAATCACATGAATATATATACAAAAACTGGGATCATTTTTCCATAGATTTTGCTCTAAAAAAATATTTGCTCCCTTGTAGATGCCTGTTTTTTCTTACCCTTTTGTCAGTCTTGCATGTTTCAGATTACCAAATCAATTGCACCTATCTGGACTTACTGTTGAAGTCTGATGTTTTTTATTATTATTATTATTATTATTATGAATTAACTGGCCTTTAACAGGCCAAATTATAGCTAGAACTGCAGAATCAAAAGATCAGTCGAACAGAACCTGTCCCACAACATGAAGTAGGATAAATGGTTTTAAAAACAAATCCTGCCCGAATAAATTCAAGAACAGATTACAAAGTTAATGACAACCATCAGTCTTGTTGGAGTTCAAAGGCCATTTCTGAGGCTTTTGTATTGCAGTCAGAGCCATTATCCACAAAATGAACAAAACATGAAACGGTGGCAAACTTCCCCAGGAGTGAAGGTCAATCTTTGTCTTCCAACAATAAGAAAAAACAGGTGAAATTTGAATTCATGTAAGAGTTTCATATCCAAACCACTGCTGGCCAAAAGGAATTCAAACTGACCTGACCCCACTCTCAGAAAAAGAAAAAAAAAACAAAAAACCTTTTGGAACATAAAAAACTCTGGAAAGTTCTGGAGGGTGCGCTTCCTAGTATGTCTGACATAGAGCTAAAACAGGATTCGGCTAAGTGACATCACACGTGTCGTATTCGCAGATCCTGCTGTGGTGTGACCTCAAACATGCCATTCATGTTCGAAAACCCTCCAACAGAGCTAAATTGACTTTCACTAAACTTTAATTCATCAATTTTAATTAAAAAAAAAAGCCTTTTTGTATTTACTGTGATTATATTTGTGAGATATTAAAATTAGTTTGATCATCTGAAACATTTAACTTTGACAAAAAAAAAACTGGGGAAAAAAAAATCTGTAAGGGGGCAAACACTTTTTGAGCCACCAAACAGGCTCGTTGGAAGAGTTTTAATTTTTTGTGTGACAGTGTTCTGACATCAGTATGCACAGAGGTGCATCCCTGCTGAGCTAAATCAGGAGAGTGGTCTGCAGATGGATTGCTGTAAAATCTCCCCTTTGCTTTCCCTCCAGCTTAATGCAACCAATGTCAACATTGAGGTACTCTGATTTTAACACGAGATAGCTCTGATAACCAGTAAAAACCTAGTTCCCCCCACACGCCCAAATGGACATGTGGCTCCACATCTACCGAACCTTGTTCACTCTGACATGGTTTGTACTTGCACTGAATAGAAAATATACAGAGGTTAATAAATGCACCTAGTGTATTTAGGCACCTGAGACCCCTCCCAACCCCGCGGCACCCTCCACTCTCCACTCAGGAAATGTTTGTACGCAGGACTGGTGCTAGCTAGAATCCCTGTGTGAGTGTTTGGACCCTGAGACTACAGGATGTGGCTGTTCTGCACTCTGACATCAGTGAATACTCTTTAGGGTCATTCCTCAATGCCACATTGTGGGGATATCGATAAAGCAACCCACCCTTACACGGCTGACGAAACCCCATCCAATTACTCCATCACTTCCTGTTGTAATGTCCTCCCCGAGTGGAACACCACCAATAGGAAGAGCCCGTCTATAATTCATTCCCTTCTGCTCTGACCTGAGTGAAGTTGACCCACACCCCCTTGTCAAATCAGGCAAATTTGGTGTCAAACGTTTGTGCAGCAAAACAATTTTCGTTCGTGCTGATATCATTTTAAAGATATTAAGAAATGTTTCCAGGGGTCATGAAAGGTCAGCCAGCACCCCCAGCCCCCCCTTCTTCAAATTGTGTCAATCAACTTGACTACATTTGTGCTGGTTTGCAAAGATTTTTGTTTGTGCTGCTTTGGCTTTGAAGATATTAATAAAAGTTTAATTTCATTTTGATTTAGTAAAAGTAGGTCGGGAGGGGGGGGCTGGTTGACCTTTTGCTCTTTAAACTTTCATTAATATCTTCAAAGCCAGAGCAGCATAAACAAAAACTTTAGCTGCACAAACATAGTCGAGTTGATTGACACCAATTTTGTCTGATTTGAAGGTAGGGGTTGCTGGATGACCTTTCATGACGTCTGGAAAAATTTCATAATATCTTTAAATTGATAGCGGCACAAACAAAACATTTTGATGCACAAACACCAATTTTGTCTGATTTGAAGAAGGTGGGGAGGGGGGGCGACTTCACTCAGGTTCTGCTCTGCTTATATTCAAACTTTCCTGTCTTCTTTTTGTGATCTGGAAAGAATCCACAAAGATGTAGAACCTGAAACAGTTCTGGACCTCTACAGAAAACATGTCTTCTTATGTATACAGTATACACATATGTGAAATGATGGATTCAGAGTACCTATGCAAGGAAGAGAAAGAAATCCAGTGATAATGTGCATAAAAATATATTTTTTCATGGATTCTTCCTGGAAAATAAGAAAAAGAAAAAGTCTGAAATGTCCCTGCGTAGATGAAGTTAAGGGCACAGATATATGTGAGCAGCTGAGGTAGAGTGCACGAAGCCGGGGCTGACAAAGGGTGCAGAAGGTAGTCCAGCAGAGATAGCCTTCCCTGCAGCGGACGGGCAGTGTCTGGAGTCTTCCATTTCCAGATGCTCAGATTTCAGCATGGGCCTCGGAGTCTTAGGAGAGTGGAAGCCATTGGTGAGGCATGTGTCCGGCTGTGGCTCCCTGTCGGCGTTCTCCTGTTGCCTGGCGCCTTCTGCCTCCTCGTTGTGATGAGCCGCTAATGTTCTTGCGGGAAGACTCGGGGGACTTTCAGCCCCCCGAGCGGAAAGGTTTTCGAGGTGCTCCGCCTCTTCTCTCGGCGAACTCGGCCGACTCAGAGGGGAGTACACGTCCTCTGATAACGACGGTCCCCGGGTAGCGATAGAATCCCGCTCGCTGCCCTCCTCCTTCTCCCTCCCAGGGGGGTCCGACAACTCAGAGTGCACAATGACTTCTGCCTCCACCTGGTTACTGCACAGAGACGGGGAGAGATGATCGTCTGTTTCCTGCAACACAATGAGGCTGCTATTATTTTTAGGGCTTTCAGTTAGCGATTCTCTTGAACCGTTAGTACTAAGAAGCAGTATGAAGAAAAAAACACATGAATAAATTGAAAAAATAGATTATTGCTGTGACGGCCAGTGACAAACCATGTGTGGCATTAATAAAGTCATAGAGTGGGTAAGGCAGACCTCTCTAAGAAAGGACAAAAATATTAAAGAAGAAAGTGAGTACTAAGAAAAAAAATATTTATATCATAAAGAATCTGCTGATAATAAAACATTATTTTTTTGTCTGCTTTGAAGCTGCAAAAATATGTCTCCATGTTCTGTCCCAGACATAAACTCTTTATTGAAAAGAGGAAAACTGACATTTTTACATGCTTTAACAAAAAGGAAGAGACTCGTGTTTGAAACACAAAAGTCAGTGTGCATCGCTGGTTGTTTTACCGTGCCAGGCGCAGTGATGAACATGTTGAGCGCTCCGTTCGTCAGCGCCGGAGACTCTTCTGTTATAGTGTCTCTGTATCGGGTGATCCTGTTGACCCAGTTATGACTCACAGAGCCATTCCAAGCAATCTGCGAGAGAAACAGCACATCAGAGGCATCAAAGTGAGAGTCGTCACTCTATCGACACACACACAAAAAAAATAAAATTACGTAAAGAACTACAGGCTTGCCCCCTCCTCCCCGCCTCCCATTGAAGGTTTTGACCTTCAGTTCAGGTGCAGGAGCATCGTCCCCCTTCCCCCTCGGATTAGAACTTGCCATCAGACTCTGTTCCTCCGGGTCTTTTGTTGGCTGCTGACCCGACTCCTGGGTGCCTGGAGGCATCAGTGTCTCCAGTTCGTGGCTATCGCTGCACTCAGGCACACTGGCTGGAGCAGGGCAGCCGCCTTTCCTGCACTGAGGAGTCACAGCTGTGGAGCTCAGGCCTCCAGACGGCTCTCTGTGTGGGGGTTGGAATCTGACTGTTAGGCAAGGAGACTAACACTCTGGAGGCAGGTACAGGATCGCCAAAAAATACAAAGGCAATACGAGATTTACAAACTTTAAAGAGGATATCGTGTGACAAGAACATTTGAACTCATTTTAAGATCACTGATTCACACATTGGAGGAGTCACAACAGGAAGGGCTTTAGAGAACAGAGGACGAGATTAAAAGGTTTCCAGGAAATTAGAGATAACTAGGACCTGAATAATCATGAATTATTTAGATATCTATAAGAAAGAGATTATTACAATAAAGAAGTATTAAAAACACCGGACTAGAGAGGATCTCACAATGTCTTAGTTCATTGTGCAACAACAATCCCATGCCAATTAGCATGAATTAACAAAGACT